>NC_142651.1:72615000-72917500 GCF_055504915.1 Nelumbo nucifera
GAGGGAACAAAATCACGGCCTAGTTCTAATTTAGGTCAAACCAAAGTGGCTCCCACTGACTTTCATAAAGTCAGATTTCTGGTGGGCCTTAATCGGCTAGGGGTTCCGTACGCATCCCTTTTCAGGGTTGTGGGGCCCACCAGGCAAAGAGGGGGTCATCCAATGACCTTCAGGGACACCATGGCAATGATGTGCATTCAGCCATGGTGTGCGCAAGAGCCACTAACGAGTCATCACGGGCCAAGTACTTATGGCCCATGGTCGCAGCACATCAAACATCCAAACATCACATGTAAAGGAGGAATTGATCCAATCAATTAATTGCTGTAAAGCCCATTCAACGGCCCATTTAAAAACCAAGTCATTAACGATTAATGTCCACTAGGTGTATGGGCTGAATCGCAGATAGCAGTTCGGCCCATACAGCTTATCTCACAATAATGGGCTTTTGCAGTTTTAACCCTTTAAAACTGGGCTTTACAGGTGGGCCGAATTAATCCCTGTAATTGAACATCAGATTTGGAACAAAAGTGTGAGACAATTGGACTGAGAACAGCCCCTTTCGAAACCCAGATTCGGTCCAAACAGTTTTGGTCCAATCTAGTCCGAAATGGTCCAAAACTGATTTTCAATTCAAGAATTAATTATTGAATGATCTGAAATTAATAGTTTTGATTTCTAGCAAACACAAAACAATTATGGACTGTTCGCACCACCTGCAAAACAGAGGTTAATCACAAGGGTTGCAGTTTCATAAACTGCAAATCGCAGAAAACGATTTCTCCATCTGCAAATCTCCAGCGCCGCCATCTTCTTCCATCTTCTTTAATCAAGAAAAATAACAGAAATCCTATTTCTATTAATTACATTCTTGATCAAATCCTATACATTCAGTCTAAAAATAAAATAAAAAAAAAAAAAATTATTTACAGACCGAATTGAATGAAATAAATAAATAGAAAAGAAAAAGGGTGCGCAGACCATCTGCGCTAAAACTGCACTGCGATCTCCAGGTTTGAACAGTCCATTAAATCAAAATAAATAAAGAACAATTCCAAATAAATTTTGGATTTAATAGAAATTAATTTCAGATCAATCGCCCTTAACAAGAAACAGTTTCTTGAAAAAAAAGGAAGACAATCTGCGCAAATCTTGAAAGAACACCTTCTATCCATCTGCGCAGGGTCAGATCTGATTTTCTTTTGGTTCAAGATTCGAACCTGTGGCTCTGATACCACTGAAAGAATGGTAGGATCCATCTAATGGACGCCATAAAGGTTGCGGAATGGGTGGGGCGAATTTCAAAAATTTCCTACCTTCTCCCAACTGGGAATCATATTCCCTGAATTTAGAATACAATATTCAAGGATCTACTTGAACCCTAATCAAACCAGATCTGTACCAAAAGATAAATGGGAGGATTATACCTGATCCGGAGAAGCAGTATCTCCCAAAGTTGGTGTTCACGCCCAAAGAATGCTCCAAGATCTGTCCCCGCTGAAGATGACACAGCTGTGGATGGAACAGAACCAGCAGGGTGCGTCCTACACACTGGATCCTTCACAAGAATCCCCTGGATGTACTAAACACTGAATTCTTTCAGTCTTTCTTGCAAGACTGATGTCAAGAACTGGTTTCTTGACTTTCTTTTCTGCAAAGATCGAATCTTGCAACAATGCAGATGGCGGCGGCAGGAGGAGATTTCCAGAAACGAAAAGGCTGAACTGTTTTCTTTTCTGGAGAGAATGAGATCTAATCTCAATTCGCAGGAACTTTTCTTGCTCACCAGAACCTCTTGGATCGAAATCTTATTTCTCTCTCTTGGTTCATTCGAAATCTCCTCTCTTTTCTTCTTGATTAAGAAATCTCCTAATTAGGAGTTATCCCAATCCAAATCAGTATTTGGATAGGGGATAATCTTAACCCCTTTCCCAGATAGAGTTAGCTTACTCCTGATCTTATCAGGAGGTTACCAGATTCAAATCTGATTTGAATTTGGTCTCTAAGAGTGGATAAGGCTAAGAGCCCAATCCTTTTTGCTAACTTCAATCTCAAATTCGCCCCATTGATGGGTGATCATATCAGCCCACTTCGAAATGGGCTTTTGGCCCATTAAGCATTCAGTGTTTAATTAGTTTCCAATCTGCTGCCCAGTTGGGCTTCTTTGTATGGCGTGGGACCCAAGCATTGATCTACACACCAGCCACATGGGTTCGGCCCAGCCTTTAATACAAGGCCCAGCCAAATTCACTGAAAATCTCAATGAACCCCTTGAGTCCATCGTATGAACCCTATGGGCCCAACACTTACATTAAGTGGTCCCTGGGCCAAGCCATCTTATAAAAACCCAGGGACTGTGGGCAGGTGCAAGATTAGCCCATCAGGTATTATCCTAAATGGTCTTACACTTAACCTCTCAGCCCTTAATGATCAAGCACTGCCCGACAAGAGAGGACCTCTCCCTCGGCTGCAAGGAACAGTGCCGCACTCTCCTCTCACATGGATCCCGGGAATTAAAACCATTTGCAAACATTTTGAAACCGTACATATATATGTAAATATATTAATTTTGCAAAAACAAAATTCCAACGATTGAAATCAACTGCCGGCAGTTTGGTTTCCATCAGAGAGAGTGCATTCCCGATCATTACCCTTTGTCCGACAAAGTGGCTGATTCTGTCACTATGACCACCCACTCAGATGAATTCTCAAACTGCCCCAACATACCCAGGTTTTGATCCCCACTAAGGATCTCACTGATTGGCATATCAAAGGCAGCCTGATCCAACACCTAGTGAAGTGTCATAATCGAGTCTAGGGGTCGGGTGTAACTTTCCAGTTTTGCCCATCTATCTCCAAGGTCCAGGGCAAGACTGGAAATCTGGTCCGGTTCAAGGATTCAAGTAATCCCATGCTGTATGTGCCTCGGGTCTTACCCTGATGGCTGAGACAGGCCATCCCAACACTTGGTGGCACACCAGTATCAGCCTTGGCAGGATAAATCTCCCCAGACTTATCCAACGGCTGTGAACATTTAAAACTAACATGAGTCTCTACAAATGTCCAGTTTTAGGGTTTTACACAGAATTAAACCAAACAACATGAATCAAACATGCACTTTATTTATTTCCACTAAATAACAAAAGTACATCAAAATGATTGAAGCTAAGGGCATACAAAACTGTCTAACAGTTTGGTATAATTCTGTGTAAGACCCTAAAACTGGACACTTATAGAGACTCGTGTTAGTTTTAAATGTTCACAGTCATTGGATAAGTCTGGGGAGATTTATCCTGCCAAGGCTGATAGTGGTGTGCCACTAAGTGTTGGGATGGCCTATCTCGGCCACCAGGGTAAGACCCAAGGCACATGCAGTATGGGATTACTCGAATCCTTGAACCGTACCAGATTTCTAGTGTTGCCCTGGACCTTGGAGACAGATGGGCAAAACTGGAAAGTTACACCTGACCCCTAGACTCGATTATGACACTTCACTAGGTGTCGGATCGGGCTGTCTTTGATATGCCAATCAGTGAGATCCTTAGCGGGGATCAAAACCTGGGTATGTTGGGACAGTCTGAGAATTCATCTGAGTGGGTGATCATAGTGACAGGATCTGCCCCTTTGTCGGACAAATGTAATGATCGGGAATGCATTCTCTCTGATGGAAACCAAACTGCCGGTAGTTGATTTCAATCGTTAGAATTTTGTTTTGCAAAATTAATATATTTTTATATGTATATGTACGGTTTCAAAATGTTTGCAAATGGTTTTAATTCCCAGGATCCATGTGAGTAGAGAGTGCGGCACTGTTCCTTGCAGCCGAGGGAGAGGTCCTCTCTTGTCGGGCAGTGCTTGATCATTAAGGGCTAAGAGGTTAAGTGTAAGACCATTTAGGATAGTACCTGATGGGCTAATCTTGCACCTGCCCACAGTCCCTGGGTTTTTATAAGATGGCTTGGCCCAGGGACCACTTAATGTAAGTGTTGGGCCCCTAGGGTCCATGTGATGGGCTCAGGGGTTTACTAAGCTTTTCAGTGATTTCGGCTGGGACTTGTAATAAAGGTTGGGCCGAATCCATGTGGCTGGTGTGTAGATCAATGCTTGGGTCCCACGCCATACAAAGAAGCCCAACTAGGCAGCAGATTGGAAACTAGTTAAGCACTGAACACTTAAATGGGCCAAAAGCCCATTTCGAGTTGGGCTGATATGATCACCCATCTATGGGGCGTATCTGGGATTAAAGTTAGAAAAGGATTGGGCCTTTTAACCTTATCCACTCCAGGAGACCAAATTCAAATCAGATTTGAATCTGGTAACCTCTTGATAAGATCAGGTGTAAACTAACTTAATCTGCAGATAGGATTAAGATCATCTCCTCTCCAAATACTGATTTGGATTGGGATAACTCCTAATTCGGAGGTTTCTTAATCAAGAAGAAAGGAGGAGAAACTCTAAGAGAGATCAATATCAGATTTCGAACAGGGGTTTTGTGCAAGCAAGAAAGCATCCTGCGTATAGAGATTGGATCTCATAGAGACTCCAGAAAGAAGAGAAGTTATTCAGCCATCTTCGTCCCAGGAGTTCTCTTCCAGCCGCCGCCATTCTTCCTTACAAGATTCGATCTTTGAAGAAGAAAGAAATCAAGAAATTGTTTCTTGACATCGGCTTTGCAAAAAAGGCTAAAATGATCTGGTGCTCAGAGTTTCCAGAGGATTCTTGCGAAGGATCAAGTGTGTAGGATGCACTCTACTAGTTTCGTTCCACATACAACTGTGCCATCTTCAGTAGGAGCGGATCTTGGTGTCCTCTTTGGGTGTGAACACCAACTTTGGGAGATACTACTTCTCTGGATCAGGCATAGATCCTCCCATTCCTTTTGGTTCGGATCTGGTTTGATTATGGTTCAAGTAGGATCCTTGAATATTGTATTCTAAATTTAGGGAATATGATTCCCAGTTGGAAGAAGGTAGGAAAATTTTAGCTCTGAAGAGGATGTGACTATCTCTTCTCTAAAGGCTGCCGCCCCCTCCTTATTTGTAATCCCAAAGGATCAGCTCCTAATCCAATTAGGAGTTGCTGATCCAAATCTTATTTGGATCAAAACATCTCTTTAGGTGATAAGGATAAATCCATATCTTATCTGCAAATTGGATCAACCTTCTCCTAATCTTATTAGGAGGTATCTAGATCCAAATCACATTTAGATCTGGACTCTCTGAGTGGATAGGGTTAAGGCCCTATCCTATCTGCTGATCCATCTCAGAATTTGCCCATATTTAACTTATTAAATAAGTCCAGTTCAAAATGGGCTTTCGGCCCATTAAGCTTATGTGCTCACTTAACCTTCCTAACTGCTGCCCAGTTGGGCTTCCTTGTATGGCGTGGGACCCAAGCATTGATCTACACATCAGCCACATGGGTTCCGCTCAGCCTTTGTTACAAGGCCTCGCCGAATACACTGTTATGGACAGTGTACCCCCTGAAACCCATCAAATGGGCTCTTTGGGCCCAACACTTACCCTAAGTGGTCCCTAGGCCAAGCCACCTTGTAACACCCAGGGATTGTGGGTAAATGCAAGATTAGCCCATCAGGTATTACCCTCAATGGTCTTACACTTAACCTCTCAGCCCTTAATGATCAAACATTGCCCGACAAGAGAGGACCTCTCCCTCGACTACAAGGAATAGTGTTGCACTCTCTGCTTATATGGATCCCGGAAATTAAAAACTTTTGCAAACATTTTAGAAACCATAATATATATTCTTTTATATCTCATATAAAATATATTTTGCAAAACAAATCTCAACGATTGAAATCGGTTGCCGACAATCTTGGTTTTCATCAGTGAGAGTGCATCCCCGATCATTACCTTTGTACGACAAAGGGGCTGATCCTGTCACTATGATCACCAACTCAGATGAATTCTCAGACTGTCCAAACTGTTAGACAGTTTTGTATGCCATTAGCTTCAATCAGAATGATGTACTTTATGAGTTTATTGTAAATGAATAAAAGTGCATATTTGATTCATGTTCCCTTGGTATGTTTCTGTGTATTACCCATAAACTGGACACTTAATGAGACTCGTGTTATTTTAGAATGTTCACAGCCAGTGGGTCAGTCTGGGGAGACCTATCCTAACAAGGCTGACACTGTGGTGCCACCAAGTCGGTTGGGGTGGCCTGTCTCAGCTACCAAGGTGAGACCCTAAGCACATAGAGTGTAGGATTAGTTGAATCTTTGAACTAGACCAGATTTTCAGTATTGCCCTGGACATTGGAGATTGATGGGCAAAACTGGAAAGTTACACCCGACCCCTAGACTCGATTATGATACTGCACAAGGTGTCAGATTGGGCTGTCTTTGATGTACCAATCAGTGAGATCCTTAGCGGGGGTCAAAACCTGGGTATGTTGGGACTGTCCGAGAATTCATCTGAGTGGGTGATCATAGTGACAGGATCAGCCCCTTTGTTGGACAAAGGTAATGATCGGGGATGCATTCTCACTGATGGAAACCAAGACTGCCGGCAGCCGATTTCAACCGTTGAGATTTGTTTTGCAAAGTATATTTTATATGAGATATAAAAGTATATATATTATGGTTTCTAAAATATTTGCAAGAAGGTTTTAATTCCCGGGATCCATATAAGTAGAGAGCGCAACACTGTTCCTTGTAGCCGAGGGAGAGGTCCTCTCTTGTTGGGCAGTGTATGATCATTATGGGCTGAGAGGTTAAGTGTAGGACCATTGAGGATAATACCTGATGGGCTAATCTTGCATCCGCCCACAGTCCCTGGGTGTTATAAGGTGGCTTGGCCTAGGGATCACTTAGGGTAAGTGTTGGGCCCATAGAGCCCATTTGATGGGTTTCAGGGGGTGCACTGTCTTAAAAAGTGTATTCGACCAGGCCTTGTAACAAAGGCTGGGCCGAACCCATGTGGCTGATGTGTAGATCAATGCTTGGGTCCCACACCATACAAGGAAGCCCAATTGGGCAGTAGTTAGGAAGGATAAGTGAGCACATAAGCTTAATGGGCCTAAAGCCCATTTCGAACTGGTCTATTTATTTACTTAATAATGGGTCGAATTCTGAGATGGATTAGCAGATAGGATAGGGTCTTGACCCTATCCACTCAGAGAGTCCAGATCTAAATGTGATTCAGATTTAGAAACCTCCTAATGAGATTAAGAGAAAGCTAATCTAATCTACAGATAAGATATGGGTTTATCCTTATCACCTGAAGAGAAGGCTGATCCAAATATGATTTGGATAAGCAGCTCCTAATGAGATTAGGAGCTGATCTTTCTAGGTTAACAAAAGAAGGGGGCAGCAGCCGAAATCACACACACATCAGATTTCCTTTAGTGCTGAAAACAAGAAGAGAGAATTCTGCACCCTGCGAATACTCTTCTTGCCGCCTCCCTGCTCTTGCCGCCCTGTTTGCCAGTTCGATCTCCAGTTGTGGGAGAAGTCAATATTGGATCTTGACATTAGTTCTTTGAGAAAGGATTGAAAGGAAGCTATGCTCACGTTCCTTCCTGCTGACTCTTGCGAAGGACAGAGTTCTTGGAGAAGAACACTGCTGATTCTGCTCCATCATACACTGCACCATCTTTAGTGGGAGCAGTCTTTGGATCCTTCTTTGGGCGTGAACACCTCCATTGGGAGATACTACTTTTCCGTATCAGGTATAATTCTCTCCTACTCCTTTTGGTTCAGATCTGATTCAGTTTAAGGTTCAAGAATGATCCTTGAAAATATGATTTTCTAAATAGGGAATGTGATTCCCTGTTGAAGGGAGAGTAATTTTTGAAATTTGCCCCCTTATTCCGCGATCTTTAGGCGTCCATGGGATGGATCTCTCATCCCTTCAGGAGCAGGTTCAAATCTTGAACCATCTTGTTTCAGATCTGAACCTGCGCAAATGGGCAGAAGGTGTTCTACCCGATTTGCGCAGATATGGGTTTTGGGAAATTTGTTCCCAAACTTACTGGGCGAATAATCTGAAATTAATTTAACATAAATCTGATTATTATTTAGAATTGTTCTTTATGATTTTCTTGATTTATGGGTTGTTCGTACAAGAGGAGATCGAATTCTTGGTTTGTGCAGGGAACCTGCGATTTTGCAGTTCTTGAATTATTTTTGGTCTGTAAATAATTTTTTTTATTTTCTAGACTCAATGTATAGGTATTCGATCTGATGTAATTATTAATAGAAATAGGATTTCTATTTATTTTATTTTGGATTGAAGATGGCGGCGCAGAAAAGGAGATTTCGCAAATGGGAGAATCGCTATCTGCGATTTGTAGTTTATGAAACTGCATTTTGTGATCTAACCTCTGTTTTGCAGGATGGATTGTACGAACAGCCCTGATTGACTGATTCTTGTTTTTCTTTTATCAGTATTTAATTTCAGATTATTTTATTGAATTAAAGATTTGATTAAAGATCAAACCCTAGACCCATTCGAACCAAGATTGGTTCAAATAGTTTGAACTGAATCTAGGGTTTTATCAAGGCTGAAAGTCAGCCCTAATTTTGCCACTAATGGGCCTAAGGATTGGTGTTTAATTAAATGGTTAATTCGGCCCAACCTGTAAAGGCCCTGTTTTAAAAGGTTAAAACTGCTAAAAGCCCACTTAACATTTAAAGCTATATGGGCTGAACCATTCGACCCATATACCTAGATAATATTAATGGTTAATATTATGAATTTAAAATGGGCTTCAAATGGGCCTTACAGATGGTTAATTGATTGGATCAATTTATCCCTGCATGTGATGTGTGGATGTGTGATGTGCTACGTACATGGGCCATTAGTACTTGGCCCATGTTCATTCGACAGTGGCTCTTGCGCACACCATGGCTGAATGCACATCATTGCCATGGTGTCCCTTTTGGTCATTGGATGACCTCCCTCAGTGGTGGGCCCCACACCTCATCAAGAGGTTACGTGCGGAACCCTAGCCGATTTAGGCCCACCGAAATCTGGCTTTATGAAAGTCAGTGGGAGCCACTTTGGTTTGAGTGCATGTGATAGGGAGATTCATATGATGAACTCTCTAAAGGCCTTCCATCATTAGCATGAGGATGGGTCCTTCAGTAATGAGGAAACGCACCAGAAAATGGGCTATCCATTTGCTGTTGGGCTTGTCTGAGTGTTTCATAAGATGATAGGGGCGTCATAAACCGATGCGGGAGGGGCTTCACTAGAAAATGGGAACTCTCTCACGGTACCTTGGTGTTCACAAATATGATGGGTAAGCACTCACTGGACAGAAAGGTTTACTTGAAAATGGCTCTAAACCTTGTCTGACAGAGGCCAAAGGGAAAACTCATATGATGAGTGGATATGATCCTTAACAGAAAGGTGGTGGGGTTATGCAACTGAAACAGTTGGCTCCATGCACCCTATGTGATTTCCCACATTTCCAGAGACAACGCACAGTCTCCGTCACTGAGAAAGGAGGGAAATCTCAGAGATGAATAAATGGGAATGGAACGTAGATTAAAATCCATATCTATGTAATGAACATGAATCAAATTAGGTTGTGGACTGATGTTTGCTCTTTTTTCAGAAAATGGCAAACGGACAATTTGCAAAGATGCTTGATGACAACATGCTGAAGGGCCCAAACTATGCCGACTGGTACAGGAACCTTATGCTGGTCCTAGCTTCTGAAAATTGGACAAAGTGGCAAAGAATCCTGCCCCGGAGCATCCGGGTGATAGGGCTTCTGAGGCCCAAAGGAGAGACTATCAAGAATGGGAGGAGAAAAACTCCCTTGCCCGGTGTTACATCATTGCCTCCTTGGACAACCCGATATAGAGGCAGTTCGATCAGATCGAACTTGCCAAGGACATATTGGACAGTCTCAGGACGATGTATGAAGAGCAGAATCGTTCTACTCGACAAAAGGTCTTGAAACAGTTCATGACCGCACAAATGTCCAAGGGTCAACAAGTTCACAACCATTGTCTTTGGATGATGGGATACATCAACGAACTGGAGGCTCTTGGATTTGGGCTGGACCTTGCAACCCAGATGGATGCTATCCTTAACTCTTTGCCTCCTTCCTTTAATCCGTTCATCTTGAACAATAACATGAACAAGCTGAATGTCAGCTTGCAAGTGCTCAGCAATATGTTGCAAAGAGCTGAAGAACTGATTAGAAAGGATGAGCCTGTAGCCATGCTTGTTGAAGCTGGAAAGACAGGCAAGAGAAAGTGGAAGGCAAAGAAGCCTCAGAAGAAAGCCACTAAGGGCAAGAAGCAAAAGAAAGACAAAGCATCGGATGCCTGTCACTTCCGCAAGAAGACCGGCCACTGGAAAAGGAATTGTTCTGCCTACCTGGAATCCAAAAAAGGTAACTTCGAAACTTGTGTTATAGAAACCAATTTGTTGGTAGCTTCTGCGTCCTGGTGTATTGACTCCAGGGCTTCAACTCATGCGTGTAACTCTACTTGGGGACTAATGCAACTGTTGCAGCCGCGGCCATAGGAACCATGGAGTTATTTTTTAGAGAAGGAACAATTGTACTAAAAGATTGTCTTTATGCGCAAAATTTAAGGAGAAATTTGATTTCTGTCTCAAAACTGTGTGCAGATGGTTATTCTGTCTTCTTTAGTAATACGATTACTATTAAAAGAAATAACAGATTCATCGCATATGGGGAACTGGAGAACGGTCTCTATGTTCTACATCCTTCTCTAGAAACTAACATAACCGAAACTACGTTGGCTGAAATCCCCAAGAAAAGAGCCCGCAATACAGTTAATCCCACGTGTCTGTGGCATTACCGACTTGGCCACATCGGTGTTGACCGAATCACAAGGTTGGTAAAGGATGGTCCTTTGGATTTTCTAATTGTAGAAGATCTTCCCACTTGTGAGCCTTGCCTACAAGGCAAGATGACGAAACGGCCATTTAACGGTAAGCCTGAAAGATGTATAGGCACACTTGACCTAATACATACTGATGTATGTGGTCCCCTGAGTGTTAGGACACGAAATCAACACGTGTATTTCATCACCTTCACAGATGATTTTTCACGATATGGTTACGTGTACCTAATGAGACACAAGTCTGAATCCTTTGAAAAGTTTAAAGAGTTTAGACAAGAAGTCGAGAAACAGTTAGGGAGAGAAATTAAAGCCCTTCGATCAGATCGAGGTGGCGAGTATCTCTTTGACGAATTCAGGGACTACTTAAAGGACAATGGGATAGTATCACAATTAGCTCCTCTTCCTACACCGCAACTTAACGGTGTTTCAGAGAGGAGGAATAGGACCTTATTGGATATGGTCTGGTCGCTTCTCATACACTCAGAGTTACCTACATCCTTTTGGGGCTACGCATTGGAGACTGCGATCTATGTACTGATTCGGGTTCTAACCAAATCAGTTCCGAATACTCCATATGAACTTTGGACCGGAAAGAAGCCAAGTGTCAGACACTTGAAGATTTGGGGTTGTCCAACACACATTAAAAGAACGAGTGCAGACAAGTTGGAATCCAAGATCAGTCGTTGCCTATTTGTAGGCTACCCAAAAGGCTCTGTAGGTTATCTATTCTATGACCCAAGTGAGAAAAAAGTGTTCTGCAGTCGAAATGCACAATTCTTGGAAACCGATTATATCCTGGATACCCATCGTCAGGAAGTTGTCCTTGATGAGGAGAGCTCAGGAGCAGTGGGAGATTTCCCACATGTTCTAGGTAGTGACCAACCTAGAAGATCCACTCGGGTATCCAGGCCACTAGTCCGTTATGGTTATGACCGGGATAGTTACCTGGTGGAAACCTTGACTAGTGAGGAGGATCCAGTGACTTATGCAGAAGCTATGTTGGACATAGATTCCCAGAAGTGGGTGGAGGCCATGAGAGCAGAGATGGACTCAATGAAGACCAATGGAGTCTGGACTCTAGTAGATCCTCCCTCTGGGGTAAAAGCAATCGGTTGCAAATGGATTTACAAGAGGAAGAAGGGCCCTGATGGTAAGGTTGAGACCTTCAAAGCTCGTCTGGTGGCGAAAGGGTACACTCAGAAAGAGGGCATCGATTATGAGAAAACCTTTTCGCCTATGGCCATGCTTAAATCCATTAGGATCCAGCTAGCTGTAGCAGCATACCATGATTATGAGATTTGGCAAATGGATGTCAAAAGTATATATACTATGGTTTCTACAATGTTTGCAAGAAGGTTTTAATTTCCGGGATCCATATACTAGAGAGTGCAACACTGTTCCTTGCAGCCGAGGGAGAGGTCCTCTCTTGTCGGGCAGTGTATGATCATTATGGGCTGAGAGGTTAAGTGTAAGACCATTGAGGATAATACCTGATGGGCTAATCTTGCATCTACCCACAGTCCCTAGGTGTTACAAGGTGGCTTGGCCCAGGGATCACTTAAGGTAAGTGTTGGGCCCATAGAGCCCATTCGATGGGTTTCAGGGGGTGCACTGTCTTTAACAGTGTATTTGGCCAGGCATTGTAACAAAGGTTGGGCCGAACCCATGTGGCTGATGTGTAGATCAATGCTTGGGTCCCACGCCATACAAGGAAGCCCATTTGGGCAGCAGTTAGGAAGGATAAGTGAGCACATAAGCTTAATGGGCTTTAAGCCCATTTCGAACTAGGCTATTTATTTAGTTAATAATGGGGCGAATTCTGAGATGGATTAGTAGATAGGATAGGGTCTTGACCCTATCCACTCAAAGAGTCCAGATCTGAATGTGATTCAGATTTAGAAACCTCCTAATGAGATTAGGAGAAAGCTAATCTAATCTGCAGATAAGATAAGGGTTTATCCTTATCACCTGAAGAGAAGGCTGATCCAAATATGATTTGGATAAGCAGCTCCTAATGAGATTTGGAGCTGATCTTTCTAGGTTAACAAAAGAAGGGGGCGGCAGCCTAAATCACACACGCATCAGATTTCCTTTAGTGCTGAAAACAAGAAGAGAGAATTCTGCACCCTACGAATACTCTTTTTGCCACCTCCCTGCTCTTGCCGCCCTGTTTGCCAGTTCAATCTCCAGTTGAGGGAGAAGTCCAGATTGGATCTTGACATCAGTTCTTTGAGAAATGATTGAAAGGAAGCTATGCTCATGTTCCATCTTGTTGACTCTTGCGAAGGACAGAGTTCTTGGAGAAGAACACTGCTGATTCTGCTCCATCATACACTGCGCCATCTTCAGTGGGAACAGTCTTTGGATCCTTCCTTGGGCGTGAACACCTCCATTGGGAGATACTACTTCTCCGTATCAGGTATAATTCTCTCCTACTCCTTTTGGTTCAGATCTGATTCAGTTTAAGGTTCAAGAATGATCCTTGAAAATATGATTTTCTAAATAGGGAATGTGATTCCCAATTGAAGGGAGAGAAAAATTTTTAAAATTCGCCCCCTTATTCCGCAATCTTTGGTCGTCCATGGGATGGATCTCTCATCCCTTCACCAACATACCCAGGTTTTGACTCCCGCTAAGGATCTCACTGATTGGTACATCAAAGACAACCCAATCCGACACCTAGTGCAGTATCATAATCGAGTCTAGGGGTCGGGTGTAACTTTCTAGTTTTGCCCATTAATCTCCAAAATCCAGGGTAATAATAGAAATCTGTTCCAGTTCAAATATTCAATTAATCCTACACTGTATGTGCCTAGGGTCTCACCCTGGCAGCTGAGACAGACCACCCCTACCGACTTGGTGGCACCACAGTGTCAGCCTTATCAGGATAGGTCTCCCCAGACCAACCCACTGGCTGTGAACATTCTAAACTAACACGAGTCTCATTAAGTGTCCAGTTTAAGGGTATTGCACAGAAACATACCAAGGGAACATGAATCAAATATGCACTTTTATTCATTTACAATAAACTCACAAAGTACACCATTCTGATTGAAGCTAAGGGCATACAAAACTGTCTAACTGCTTCCACTTGCACTGAGGTCCAATCAGGTACAAGCCGGAGTCCCTTGGTTTCCACGTGTTTCTCAAACACTTAGGTCCAATCAGGTACAATGGGTCTGCTACACTTTCCGCTGATGCTACCTTCTGAATCAGGACGCCCCCTCTACCAACAATCTCCCATAGTACATGGTACTTCTTCTCGATGTGCTTCGACTTCGAGTGGGCTCGTGGGTCCTTAGCCTGAGCAATGGCTCCATTGTTGTCACACAACAACGGGATGGGTGATGTGTTGGACGGAACTACTCCCAACTCGTGAACGAACTTCTTCATCCACACGACTTCTTTGGCAGCCTCACTTGCGGCAATGTACTCGGCCTCGGTTGTGGAGTCTGCAGTGGACGACCCCCTGTTTGCTGCTTTTCCAAAAAATAGCACACGATCCTATCATGAAAACATATCCATATGTAGACTTTCTATCATCTGGATCCAATTGGAAACCGGCATCTGTATACACTTGGATCTGTAGTCAGCTACCGTGAAATACTAGACAAAACCTTTTTGTCCTTCAAAGGTACTTAAGTATGTTTTTCACAGCAGTCCAGTGCTCCTGCCCTGGGTTGGCCTGAAATCTGCTTACTACACTCACTGCCTGAGCGATATTAGGACGAGTGCACAGCATTTCATACATGATGCTTCCTACGGCAGAGGCATAGGGAACGTCTTTCATGCCATCAATCTCCTTAGAAGTCTTGGGAGACATCTTCTTGGAGAGAGTGACTCCGTGCCTGAAAGGAACATTTCCTTTCTTGGAGTTTTCCATGCTGTATCTTTTGACTATTTTGTCAATGTAAGCAGATTGGGATAATCCTATTATCCGCTTCGATCTATCTCTATAGAGTCGAAGACCCAGAATATATGAGGTTTCTCCAAGACCTTTCATGGAGAATTGCTGTGAAAGCCATATTTTCACCGTAGTTAACATTCCTACATCATTCCCAATGAGTAGAATGTTGTCTACATACAAAACCAAGAAGGTAACCTTATCTCCACTGTACTTTCTGTAGACACAGGGTTCATCCGGTTTCTGCTTGAAGTCAAACGATTTGACAGCAGAGTCAAAATGGATGTTCCAACTTCTAGAAATTTGCTTAAGTCCATAAATGGATCTAGGTTTTCCTGACCTGTAGCAATGAAGCCTTGCGGCTGCTGCATATAGATATCTTCAGTAAGATCTCCATTCAGGAATGCAATTTTGACATCCATCTACCAAATCTCATAATCATGGTACGCTGCTATAGCTAGCAGGATCCTAATAGATTTAAGCATGGCCACAGGGGAAAAGGTTTCCTCATAAACGATGCTCTCTTTCTGAGTATTCCCTTTCGCCACCAGATGAGCTTTGAAGGTCTCAACCCGACCATCGGGGCCCTTCTTTCTCTTCTAAATCCATTTGCAGCCGATTGCTTTTACCCAGGAAGGTGGATCTACTAGAGTCCAGACTCCATTGGTCTCCATTGAGTCCATCTCTGCTCTCATGGCCTCCACCCACTTGTGGGAATCTATGTCTAACATAGCTTCCGCGTAAGTCACGGGATCCTCCTCACTAGTCATGGTTTCCACCAGGTAACTATCCTGGTCATAACCATAACGGACTGGTGGCCTGGATACCCGAGTAGATCTTCTAGGTTGGTCACTGAACTTGTGGGACATCTCCCACTGCTGCTGAGCGTTCCTCATCAAGAACAACTTCCTGATGATGGGTGTCCAGTATATAATCGGTTTCCAAGAATTGTGCATTTCGGTTGCAGAACACTTTTTTCTCACTTGGGTCATAGAATAGGTAACCTACAGAGCCTTTCGGGTAGCCTACAAATAGGCAACGACTGGTTTTGGATTCCAACTTGTCTGCACTTGTTCTTTTAACATGCGCTGGACAACCCCAAATCTTCAAGTGTCTGACACTTGGTTTCTTTCCGGTCCAAAGTTCATATAGAGTATTCGGAACCGATTTGGTTGGAACCCGATTCAGCACGTAAATCGCAGTCTCTAATGCATAACCCCGAAAGGATGTGGGTAACTCTGAGTTTATGAGAAGCGACCGGACCATATCCAATAAGGTCCTATTCCTCCTCTCTGAAACACCGTTAAGTTGTGGTGTAGCAGGAGGAGCTAATTGTGATACTTCCCATTGTCCTTTAGGTAGTCCTTGAATTCATCAGAGAGATACTCGCCACCTCGATCTGATCGAAGGGCTTTAATTTCTCTCCCTAATTGTTTCTCCACCTCTTGTCTGAACTCTTTGAACTTTTTAAAAGATTCAGACTTGTGTCTCATTACGTACACGTAACCATATCGTGAAAAATCATCTGTGAAGGTGATGAAATAAACATAAACATATTAGGTGAAGTGTGCCTGTACATCTTTCAAGCTTTCCATTAAATGGTCGTTTAGTCATCTTGCCTTGTAGGCAACACCGATGTGGCCAAGTCAGTAGTGCCATAGACACGTGGGATTTACTGTATCACGAACTCTTTTCTTGGGGATTTCAGCCGATGTAGTTTCGGTCATGTTAGTTTCTAGAGAAGGATGTAGAACATAGAGACCGTTCTCCAGTTCCCCGTATGCGATGAATCTGTTATTTCTTTTAATAGTAATCGTATTACTAAAGAAGACAAAATAACCATCTACACACAGTTTTGAGACAGAAATCAAAATTCTCCACGGTTCCTATGGCCACGGCTGCAACAGTTGCAGTAGTCCCCAAGTAGAGTGTGACTTCTCCTTCACTCAGCCTTTTACTTACCTTGAACCTCTGTAGTGAGTTACACGCATGAGTTGAAGCCCCAGAGTCAATACACCAGGACGTAGAAGCTACCAATAAATTGGTTTCTATAACACAAGTTCCAAAATTACCTTTCTTGGATTCCAAGTAGGCAGGGCAGTTCCTTTTCCAGTGGCCAGTCTTCTTGCAAAAATGACTGGCATCTGATGCCTTGTCCTTCCTCTGGTTCTTGGGTTTGGCCGCCTTCTTCTGGGGCTTTATCTATGCCTTCATTTTCTTGCTTGATTTTCCAGTTTCAACAAGCATGGCAACGGGCTCATCCTTTTTAATCAATTCTTCGGCCCTTTGCAACATATTGCTGAGCTCCAGCAAGCTGACGTTCAACTTGTTCATGTTGTAATTCATGATGAATGGATTATAGGATGGAGGCAGAGAGTTGAGAATAGCATCGATCTGTGTTACCACATCTGCGCGGTCATGAACTGTTTCAAGACCTTCTGCCGAGTAGAACGATTCTGCTCTTTGTACATTGTCTTGAGGCTGTCCAATACGTCCTTAGCATGTTCGATCTGATCGAACTACCTCTAAATTGGGTTGTCCAAGGAGGCACTGATATAGCAGCGGGCAAGGGAGTTTTTCTCCTCCCATTCTTGGTATTCTCTTCTTCGGGCCTCAGAAGCCTTATCTCCCAAACGATCCGGAGCAGGATTCTTGGCTACCTTATCCAATTTCTCAGAGGTTAAGACCAACATTAGGTTCCTGTACCAGTCAGCATAGTTTGAGCCCTTCAACTTGTTGTCATCAAGCAACTTTGCAAATTGTCCGCTTGCCATTTTCTGATAAAAGAGCAAACATCAGTCCACAACCTAATTTGATTCATGTTCATTTCATGGATATGGATTTTAATCTACGTTCCATTTCCATTTATTCATCTCTGAGATCTTCCCTCCTTTCTCAGTGACGTAGACTACGGGTTGTCTCTAGAAATGTGGGAAATCACATAGGGTGCATGAAACCAACTGTTTCAGCTGCATAACCCCACCACCTTTCTATGAAGGATCATATCCACTCATCAAATGAGTTTTCCCTTTGGCCTCTATCATACAAGGTTTAGAGCCATTTTCAGGTAAACCTTTCTATCCAGTGAGTGCTTACCCATCATATTCGTGAACGCCAAAGTACCGTGAGAGAGTTCCCATTTTCTGGTGAAGCCCCTCCCACATCAGTCTATGATGCCCCTATCATCTTATGAAACACTCAGACAAGCCCAACAGCAAATGGATAGCCCATTTTCTGGTGTGTTTCCTCATTACTGAAGGACCCATCCTCATGCTAATGATGGAAGGCCTTTAGAGAGTTCATCATATGAATCTCCTTATCACATGCACTCATATTAGCTGGAGGGAACAGTTAATTACGCCCTAGTTTGATCTAGGTCAAACCAAAGTGGCACCCACTGACTTTCATAAAGCCAGATTTCGGTGGGCCTAAATCGGCTAGGGTTTCGCACGTAACCTCTTGATGTGGTGTGTGGCCCACCACTGAGGAAGGTCATCCAATGACCATAAGGGACACCATGACAATGATGTGCATTCAGCCATGGTGTGCACAAGAGCCACTGTCGATTGAGCATGGGCCAAGCACTTATGGCCCATGTACGTAGCACATCACACATCCATACATCACAAGCAAGGATAAATTGATCCAATCAATTAATTATCTGTAAAGCCCATTTGAAGCCCATTTTGAATCCATAATATTAACCATTAATATTATCTAGGTATATGGGCTGAATTAGGGTTGAATGGTTCGGCCCGTATAGCTTTATGTGTTAAGTGGGCTTTTAGCAGTTTTAACTATTTAAAATTGGGCCTTTACTGGTTGGGTCGAATTAACTATTTGATTAATTATCAACCCTCAGACCCATTAGTGGGAAAATTAGGGCTGACTTTCAGCCTTGATTAAACCCTAGATTCGGTCCAAACAATTTGAACCAATCTTGGTTCGAATGGGTCTAGGGTTTGATCTTTAATTCAAGAAAATAATCTGAAATTAAATACTGATAATAGAAAAGCAATAATCAGTCAAACAGGGCTGTTCACACAATTCATCCTACAAAACAGATGTTAGATCACAGTTTGCAGTTTCACAAACTGCAAATCGCAGATTGCGATTCTCCCATCTGCGAAATCTCCTTCCTTGCGCCACCATCTTCGATCCAAAAAAAAAAAATAGAAATCCTAATTTCTATTAATAATTACATCAGATCGAATACCTATACAATCAGTCTAAAATAAAAAAAAAATAATTTAACAGACCAAATGTTATAAAATAATCCATAATCTGCAAAATCGCAGGTTCCCTGCGCAAATCAAGATTTCGATCTTCTCTTGTACAAACAGCCAATAAATCAAGAAAATCATAAAGAACAATTCTAAACAATAATCAGATTTATACAAAATTTAATTTCAGATTATTCACCCATAATTTTGGGAACAAATTTCCCAAAACCCATATTTGCGCAAATTGGGTAGAACGCCTTTTGCCCATTTGCGTAGGTTCAGATCTGAAACAAATTGGTTCAAGATTTGAACCATGGCTCTGATACCACTGAAGGGATGAGAGATCCATCGTATGGATGCCCAAATCTTGCAGAATAAAGGGGCGAATTTCAAAAATTTCTCTCCCTTCAACTAGGAATCGCATTCCCTATTTAGAAAATCATATTTTCAAGGATCAATCTTGAACCATAAACTGAACCGGATCTGATCCAAAAGGATTAGGAGAGGATTATACCTGATACGAAGAAATAGTATCTCCCAACGAAGGTGTTCACACCCAAGGAAGGATCCAAAGACTGCTCCCACTGAAGATGGCGCAGTGCAGGATGGAGCAGAATCAACAGTATTCTTCAGCAGTATTCTTCTCCAAGAATTCTGTCCTTCACAAGAAACAACAGAATGGCACGTGAGCACAGCTTCCTATCTATTCTTTCTCAAAGAACTGATCTCAAGATCGAATCTTGAGTTCTCCCACAACTGGAGATCGAACTGGATGTCTGGCGGCTGCAGGAAGGAGGCGGCAAGAAAGATCTTTGCAAGAATTGCAGAAATCTTTCTTTTGTGATTTCAGCTCTGAAGAGGATGTGAGTATCTCTTCTCTAAAGGCTGCCGCCCCCTCCTTATTCATAATTCCAAAGGATCAGCTCCTAATCCAATTAGGAGTTGCTGATCCAAATCTTATTTGGAACAAAACATCTCTTTAGGTGATAAGGATAAAGCCTTATCTTATCTGCAGATTGGATCAACCTTCTCCTAATCTTATTAGGAGGTTTCCAGATCCAAATCACATTTAGATCTGGACTCTCTGAGTGGATAGGGTTAAGGCCCTATCATAAAGAGATCTGGACTCTCTGAGTGGCACTGATGTGCCACCAAGTTGGTTAGAGTGGCTTGTGTCAGCTGCCAGGGTGAGACTTGAGGTGCATGCAGTGTGGGTTTTCTTAAAACCCTGAATCATACCAAAATTCTAGTATTGCCCTAGACCTTGGAGATAGATGGGCAAAACTGGAATGTTACACCTAACCCCTAGACTCGGTTATGATACTGCACTAGGTGTTAGATTGGGCTGTCTTTGATGTGCAAATCCGAGAGATCCTTAAAGGGGGTCAAAACCTGGGTATGTTGGGACAGTCTGAGAATTCATCTGAGTGGCTGATCATAGTGACAGGATCAGCCCCTTTGTCGGACAAAGTGAATGATCGAGGATGCAATATCTCTGATGGAAACCTAAACTGCCGGTAGTTGATTTCGACCGTTGAAATTTGTTTTTGCAAAATATATTTATATAGAGATATACATATAATGTATATATATTTATATTATGGTTTCAAAATGTTTTGCAAAAGGTTTTAATTCCCGGGATCCATGTGAGTAGAGAGTGCAACACTGTTCCTTGCAACCGAGGGAGAGGTCCTCTCTTGTCGGGCAGTGTTTGATCATTATGGGCTGAGAGGTTAAGTGTAAGACCATTGAGGGTAATACCTAATGGATTAATCTTTTATCTACCCACACTCTTTGGGTTTTCATAAGGTGGCTGGACCCAAGGACCATTTAGTGTAAATGTTGGGCCCATTAAGAGCCCATAGTGATGGACCCAGTGATTCACTGTCTCCTACAGTGAATTCTGCCAGGCCTTGTAACAAAGGCTAGGTTGAACCCATGTGGCTGATCTTATGATAGAGTCCAGATCCAAATAAGGATTTGGATCAAGCCTCCTAATTCTATTAGGAGTGGTGTTGTTTAAAGGTTAAAAGAAGGAGAGATGAAAATGCTCCAGATAACTCTGCTTTCAGCTCTCTCTCTTCTCCTCTTGCCACCCAAGAAACCCTAGTTTGATCTCTGAATTTGGGACTGATCATGATCAGTTCTCTCTATGAATTTTGCAAGAAAAATACAAAGAAAAATCATGCTCACCTCCCCAGTTCGATCCAAGGAGTTGGATTGCAGTTTTGCTGAAAACTGCATTGCTGAACTGGCTTCACTTCAAGCTGCGCCATCTTCAATGGAATCTGGTTTTGGGATTTGATTTGGGTGTGAATTACTACACCCTCCTTTTGGTTTCAAATCTGATCTAGTTTCAGTGCAAGATCGATCCTAGAAATTTTTCTAAAGCTGGGAATACAATTCCCATAAGTTTGAAAGAAAATTTTTGAAATTTCACCCAACCATCCAGCATGGTTTGTTCATCCATATGACGGATTCCACCTTCCTTCAAGGGACAATCCAGGCAGGTGTTCTTCGCAACCAGTATATGTAGCTTCATCATTTGTGTTAGCTTTGTATTGTGATTAGTTTATTGTACTGATGGTTTGTAATTTACCTTATTGCAGATGCCTTTTAATGTGGATCCCACCATTGTACTAGTTTTGCCGATCATCAGGCGGTTAGTTGATGAGTTGCAGTAAGCACAACCACCAATCAGGGCCAGGGAGCCGGTGAGATTCTTCTCAGTGACCCTGTGGGTGTTGGGGTCAGCGGAGATGTTGGCGACGACAATATTGCTCCAATTGCCATCGTGCAAGAAGTGGGAGTCTGCATAGATGTGTGGTATGAAACTCTTAGTGAGCCAGTGGGCCAACTTGGGGTTGCCCAGGAAGGTCGACCAGAGGACGTGGTACCCGAAGAACCTATAAAAGAGCTAGCGCAACCTGTCACAGATGAATAAGGACAGGCACCCACTGGTGCTGGTATCGAGGACAGTGTGCCCTAGCAACTTCCTCATTATGACAAGGGTGCAGGTGAGACTTCATTCCGGCAACCTAAGGTTAGGTCTCCGTCAGTACCTATGACCACTGAGGCTCTCTCACCATCAGGCCCAGTGACACTTGAACAAGAGTTGGCTTATGTGCATGGAGAACTTGAGCAGTACTACGCAGCCCATAAGGTGCACCACTGGGTTATTTGGCTATCGACCCTGTCGCCATTTAGTGCATCTCTGAGGGCGAAAAATATGTGGTATCTGACTTTGTGGCCAAGGCCACCTCACATGTCGGGCAACAAGGCTGGTTGCCTGATGCAAAACTCCCTGCAGTCTTCTTGGGTGCTTCCTTGAACACAATTGTAGGCATGATGAACTGCATCGTAAGCCAGCCCTTTGAGGAGCTATCATGGTTGGTGCTTGCCCACTGGTTGAAGATGTATGCTTCATTCTCATCCATGGGTTTCTGATTAGAGCAAATTGAGCAAAGGGTAATTCAGATAGCTCACATCTTCTGGAAAGCAGGGTACAAGGGGTTCTGACTATTGACTGCTGAGGCTACAAAGGAAATTCACCGCCGTAAAAGGGTTTCTGAGGCCAATTTTGAGAAGTTCCAAAAGAAATTAAATGCCCTGATCGATGAGTGCGCTCGACAAGAGAAATTGGTGTGGCAATACGAGGTGGAGGTGAAAGAACTTGTAGAGATTGCAGCTGACCGGGCAAAATTAGGCGAAATTACCCGTATGAGGGATGAGTGGTTCGGAGAGTGTTTGTAAAGAAAATACTTTTGTTGTGGAAATGAAAAAGATAATCCTCTTTTTTCTATTTGTATTTCCTCCTATCTGTGATTGTTAAACATTTAAGCTATGTTTGGTTTGAAGGAAAAAATAGGGAAAGGAAGGGAAATGTAAGGAAACCTATACAATGTTTGTAAAGGTTTCCCTTCCTTTCCCTACTTTTTCCTTCAAACCAAACACAAATTTAGTGTAATTACGAAAACCATACTAAGCGGGCAAAACTTTATCGCATACCAGAAAAATGAGATCCTAAAGACTTCTATGGTTTTCATGAAATCAGACGTGTCTTAAAGAGAAGTATAATGCCTAGAAATTTATCGCAAATTGTACCTAAATTTTCCAAATAACGGCGCTCGTGCCAATAGTGAGCCATTGTTCGACATTTCAACGCAAAAAGGCTAAAAACCGAGGTGACACGATAAGCATTACCACAGAAGCTCATGTCGGTTCTATGATTCAAATCGTTTGTGAGCACAATGGGCTATTCGGGCCTTTCGTGCACGAAGTTTCTCATTGATTGCAATGCGGTTGTTGCACTTTGAGTTTTGCAAGAGTGATTAAAGTTTTATCGCGTTAATAGGGGTGAAAGCTTGCATGATACCTCGTGAAGTTTTTGATGGAGGATGATTTGAGCCGACCTATGAAATGATGATAGGTGGCACTGATTCAGTGCGGACCACAACTCAACATCATAGCCTAATCGCGACTAAGTAACGAGCCTATAGAAAAACTCACTACGACATAGCTCGCTGTGAAGAGAGCTAGCTACAATATGAGCCCAAGATTCCCCGAGCTACCGAGAAGGGAATACTCCTGCTATTTCAGCTTGCTAGAGAAACCCGCCCGCTCCAGCCTTTAAACGGAAGAATCACTCTAGTGACCGACCTTAACAAAGGGAACCCCAAAGTATTCCCAAGCTCACTACAAAGTAGCTCGCGAGCAAGCGGCGCAGACGTTTCTCAGGAAGCATCTATCTAACAAATCGTATCGATCAGTCTGCGCCACGTCCCTTAACTGACAGTGCAGTCCCTGCCCTTTCAACAGGGACTGTACCCACGTCTCTCAGTAGGCAGAAGTGTGCCTGCCCCTTTAAGACGTGTAACTCATCTGAGCAAGTGGTACAATGTAATGATCACCTGCGTAGCCCTGGCAGGTAACGGCTGCGGCAAGGACCCAGTGGCGATTACACCCGATTTGACAGTAACTCTCCTATAAAAGCCTCCGAGGCAAAGGAGAAGCTCTCTCTCTCAGATTTTTTGAAGACTTCCGCATTCTCATATCCTCAACATGAGTCTTTACTTGCTCGCAAGCTCATCTCTCAAGCATAGTGATAAAGTGCGACCTACACTCTTAGCTTCCGCACTCTCTTTTTTCTCTCTCCCCAACGTTCTAACTTAAGCTTCGGAGTATTCCCACCGGGTGTATCCCTAGGAATCCTTCTTTCCATCTTCTCAGGTGCCGTCCATTGCCAACAAGGAGCCAGCCAGCAGCCAGCTAGGAGTGCCCGGATCGTGCAGCATCATTTGGCGCCGTCTGTGGGAAACGCTTCTAAAAGCCTTCCTCCAAGATTTTACAGCACTTCTCTTTCAAAAAACTTAGCATCCTTCATGGCTTCTTCCAGCAATACTAGACGTGGCAATAGCCAAAACGCTAGTGGGGAGCAGCTCCAGCTTCCTATTGTCTGCATTAGACAGTTTACCGTCCCCCTCACAACGGACGGAGTCCCCAGTCTGAATGTGCCTCTTACAGTGGCACCTGCCATTACTCTGCTCCCTTCTATTGTAGGAGCGATCCCTATTGAACCCTCAGTTGCGCCACCAGCGACCAACCCGAACCAACTAGAGGACTTGGTGCAATGCATGCGGGCCATGCAGGCTCAAATGCAGCAGTTCCAATAGTTTCAACTTTACCAACAACAAGTGTTGCACCAGGTCTCCCAGTACTAGTACCAACAATAGTTTTCCTCTCTGCCTCAGGCCCAGGTGTCGCTTCCGCCTCGGCACCCACCCGCGAAGCAGGCCAAACCAACTCATCGGAGTGAGCGGCCTCGTCGGGAAGAAGCCTCCCAGGTCCAAGATCCAACCAAGAGCCGCGCCTCTTCCCGTGGCAAGAAAGGGAGGCCGGCTGCTCTCTCGGCACCTGCCTCATAGCCTACGGGCGGGTCAGGGGCTTCTCACCCAACAAGGCCTTGTCCCCACAACCTCCGTAGTTCGAGCTCCCGTTGGCGGACAACCCGTTCGAGGTCCTAGCAGCAGGATAGACCCCTTCGGTCTAGAGCCATCACCAGCAGTTCGAGCCTATCGAGCTCAGCAACACCGAGGCATCGAGCACCAACGCCGAACCAACAAAGCAGCAGCGAAGGCGCCGGCGAGCTCGCCGAACCGCTTCTAGAGCCTCTCCCGAGCTCAAAGGAAAGGAGGAGGTGTGCTCAGCTGAAGTGAAAGCTACCCCCCTCCTCTCGGTTCCTTCCCCGTTATCTCCAGAACTCCTTGTCGTTCCCATGCCAATGGATTTCAACCTTCCTCCTCTAGACAAGTATGATGGGTCTTTTGATCCAAATGACCATGTGGACGCCTTCCAGTCCCAGATTCACCTGGCACGGGCTAGCGAGTCCTGCATGTGCGTGGCCTTTTCCACTACTTTCAAAGGAGTGGCCCACACCTGGTACCGGAACCTCGCGCCAGGGTCGATAAGAAGTTGGGCGCAGTTCGTGCAGGTCTTCACCTCCCACTTCGTCACCAGCAAGAGATGCCCGCGAACTCAGGAAAACCTCCTCATCATAGTGCAAAAGGAAGGGGAGTCCATCCGGAGCTACATCAAGCGGTTCAATGATGCTTGCTTGTAGATACCCAACCTGGATCCCGCGGTATGCCTCACAGCAGCTAAGCATGGTATCACCCATAAGGAGTTCAAGTGGCACGTAGTTGTCAACCAACCTAAAACCATGACTGAGTTCCTTAAGCTCGCGGATAGGTTTATTGGGACTGAGGAAGAGATCAACCATATGGGCGAACAGGCCCCAGAAAAAAGAAAAAGGGAACCAGAACCCCCATCTCAAGGCAACAGCAGGAAGAAGAAGGACATAGCTCGGGGGGCGAGGCCAGTCCAGCCCTCCCAAGCCCCAGCAGCAAAAAGATATTACACGCCCCTCAATACAAAACGGGCCGAGCATGGCGATCAAGGACGCTCCGTATGTGAAGTGGCCACGGTCATAGTACCGATAGTTGTAAAAACCTTTACGATGAGATAGAAGAGCTCATCCGTCGTAGATATTTATGAAATTCTGTACAAATTAATAACAGTAATAATAAAAATAAAGCAGGTCGACAGGGTGAGCAAGGCAGAGACGCCCCCGAGTCCAGCCGACAAGCGGAGCAACTGCAGAAGCAGCCCCCCGAAGAGAGACCAGTTCGGGGAATCATCCACATCATAGTCGAAGGATCGATTGTGGCAGGTTGCACTTCAGCAGCAACTCGCGCGTCAGCCCATGAATCCAGTAGGGAAGAGCAGAACCCTCCAAAATGGCCAAGGACAGAAGACCCCATCTTTTTTCACAGAGGATGTTGCGCGTGGGGTCCACTACCCTCATGACGACGCCCTCATCATAAAGATGAAGGTCAACGACTTCGAAGTCAAGCGAGTCCTCGTTGATTCAGGCAGTTCGGCGGATATCCTCTTTAAAGCGGCCTTCGACAAACTCCAGCTCTGGGAGAGCGACCTAAAGCCCACAAACACTCCTTTGGTTGGCTTCAGCAGAGAGGAAGTTTGGCCCCTAGGAAGAGTAACGGTACCTGTGGAAGTCGGCACCTAGCCTAGCATTGTAAGGCTCAGCCACGACTTCTTAGTGGTTGTGACCCCCTCCCCATACAACGCCATAGTAGGCCGACCGATTACCCATGCCTTACGGGCTTTGGTGTCCACCTACTACTTGGCCATGAAGTTCCCCACAGACTTCGGTATCGGGGTAGCGCAGGGTGACCAGCTTGAGTCCCACAAGTGCTATGTCGCCGCCCTCAAGGGAAAATCCAAGGTGGCCGACGACCTCAAGCTAGAGCGACCTGCGGAGTAGGGCGAGGAACGAGCTGCGCCCACAGAAGAGACTGTCTCCATTCCGACCTCGGCAGAGGACCCTACCCGAACGCTTCAGATCGGCATGTCCATCGAGGAGCCCTGCGGTCCAAACTAGTACGTTTTTTACTTAAGAAATTAGATTTTTTTGCTTGGTTTGCAGCAGAAATGCCTGGTATAGACCCCGACATTATAACTCATAAGCTTAATACTGATCCTGTAGTTAGGCCCGTTAAGCAAAAGAAACGCAACCTACCCCCAGAGAGGTGGAGGGCAGTCGACGAGGAGGTCGGGAAGCTCCTCGCAGCCGATTTTATCAGGGAAGTCCATTACTTGAGCTGGGTGGCCAACCCCGCTCTGGTGAAAAAGGCTAACGGTAAATGGTGCATCTGTGTCGACTACACCGACCTGAACCGAGATTGCCCAAAGGACTACTTCCCACTCCCCAGGATCGACCGCCTAGTGGACGCGACCTTGGGGCACGAGTTGCTGAGCTTTCTAGACGCCTACTCGGGCTATAATCAAGTCAGGATGGACCTAGCAGACGAGGAGAAAACTACTTTCATAACCGAGCTCGGGTTAAAAAATGTCGGGGCAACCTTCCAAGGACTTGTAAATAAATTGTTCGAGCCATTAATTGGCCAAAAGGTGGAACGTTATGTAGACGGCATGGTCGTTAAAACCCAGCTTTCTTGTGATTTAATACAAGACTTGAACTTGGTTTTTGAAATTCTGCGTAAATTCAATATGAAGTTGAACCCGAACAAGTGTGTTTTTGGAGTCGCTTCGGGTAAGTTCTTAGGGTATATTGTGAACCGGTGCGGCATTGAGGCCAACCCGGACAAGATAAAGGCTATCTTAGATCTGAGACCACCTCGGAAAGTGTAGGAGGTTCAGAGGTCGAATGGTAGGATAGCCGCTCTGAGCCGCTTCATGTCCAAATTGGCAGACCGCTGCCTGCCTTTCTTCAAGGCAATGAAAAGCAAAGGGTTCGAATAGACCCAAGATTGTCAGCTCGCGTTTGACGAGCTGAAAAGGTACCTCGCTAGTATTCCAGTTTTAACCCGGCCCGAAGAGGGCGACGTTTTAGAGTTGTACCTCTCGGCCAGTGACAAAATGGTCAGCTCGGTACTAATAAAGGAAGTAGATTGGGTCTAACGGCCTATCTACTACGTTAGTAAAGTGTTGCAGGGAGTAGAGACAAGATATCCGGAGATAGAAAAGTTGGCCTACACCATCATCAACCCGCTGCTGACCTAAAATACCTCACCAACCCGTGGCCTTTTGCACAATGGGGGATTGACATACTTGGGCCGTTCCCACCAACGACAGGCCAGAGGAAGTTCCTAGTGGTAGTAGTGGATTATTTCACCAAGTGGGTAGAAGTTGAACCTGTTGTAACAATTACAGCCCAAAACGTCCAGAACTTCTTCTAGAAGAACATAGTGTGCCGCTTTGGTTTACCTCGGGTGCTAATCTCTGACAATGGCAAGTAGTTCAAGGACATAAAATTCCAGAACTGGTGCCAAGACATGGGGGTACGGTAGAACTTCACTTTGGTCGCACATCCTCAAGCGAACGATCAAGCAGAGGTTATGGATAGAGCTATTCTTCGCGGACAAAAAGCACACCTAGATCGAGCTAAAGGACTATGGGCAGATGAGGTCCCTAGCATTTTATGGGCCTACTGAACCATAGAGAAGACAGCTACAGGAGAAACTCCCTTCAACCTCACCTATGGCACCGAAGCAGTCATCCCAGTTGAAATCGAGATTCCCTCGTTATGACTAGAAGCCTACGACGATAAGGCAAATGGAGATGAGCTACATACCAACCTCGACCTACTCGACGAAGTAAGGGACCTCGCGTATATCAGGATTGCAGCTTACCAACAAAGAGTTGCCCGGTACTATAACGCCAGGGTCAAGAAGCGGAACCTCCACGTTGGCGACCTGGTCCTCTGGAAGGTTATGGTAGCTGAGCCCGGCGTTGGAAAGCTCAGACCAAATTGGGAAGGACCTTACCGAGTGAAACGAGTTCTCAGAGAAGGAACATACGAACTCGCGACTCTCGAAGGGAAACAAGTACCTCGGGCATGGAATATTGTCAACTTAAGGCGATATTACCTATAACTACGGAGTAGACCATGAGTCACTTCCAGAGCCTAAGGGCCAAAAAGCCGAGCTAACACGACCTCGGCGCGATGAGACCCAGTCGCCTCTATGGCATGGGTGAACTACTAAGTAGACCATGAGTCACTCTCGAAGCCTAAGGGCCAAAATGCCGAGCTAACACGACCTCGGCGCAACAAGACCCAATCGCCTCCACGGCATGGGCAAACTTCAGGGGTAGACTATGTCACCCCCTCAGCCTAAGGGCTAAAACACCGAGCTAATAAAGACCTCGGCATCAGGAAAGACTTAGCCACTTCAACAACGAAGGCAAAGTATGGAATATTAGAGGCGTAGTCAGCTCGGGTTTGAACCTCGTGGAGCATGGCCCGTCTTGGCACATTGGTTAAACCAAAGTATAGGCAACAAACGCATAGTTCGGGCATACATTGTGACCACTCCACGGCATACTATAGAAATGCCTTAAACATAATTGCCGAAAGGTCTTATTTTAGGCATATATCCCCAACAGCTCGAAGTAATGAGATCGCTTTAGCAAAAATAAAAAGGGGGCTCACCTTACTTGGAAGAAAAGGGAAATTTCATTACTATCTCAAAAAAAAAAAATGAAACACAAACAAAACAGCAACTGAGCTAAAAAGCTCAAAAAAGTCTGATAGAAAATAAAAAGGGCACAACCGCCCAGCAAAAGATCCTTTCAAGACCGGGTTTGTGGCACCCGGGAGCCACCAGAAGTCAAAGCAGATGATCAAATGCCACCGAAGCCTTAGGGATCCGCCTCCTCCTCCTCATCCTCCGGAGAGTCAGGCTCCTCTTCCTCCGCCTGGTCTACCATCTCGGGAGACAGGCCCTTCATAGTGATGCAGTCGAGGTTGAGCCCAGAGAATTTCTTCCAGACCAACCACCAGCAAAGCTTGAACCCGGACCAGTATGAACTTGAGCCATACTCTACCTGGAGGTCATGATATTCCTGGGAGTCTTTGAAGTCCCAGACCGCCTTCTCTCGCTCGGCCTCCACCATGTTGTCGAAGTTCCGAGTTCGGTCCAGAAGAATGGACTCCATGTCCCGAACCTGTTGGCGAAGGAGCTCCCTCTCCGCTGCCACCCTTGACGACTCCTCCCTGTAGCGTGCTCTCTCTTCAGAAAGCCTGGCAATCTGCACCTCTTGATCTCGAACGAGCAATTCCTGGGACTCGCTCCCTTTGCGGGTGTGAAGGAGTTCACCCCGAGTCCGGTCGAGCTCGTCTTGGAGCTTCTGAATGTTGACCTTCTGGTTACGAGCATCGCAGGAGTGGACGTGCGTCTAGAGGGCCATGGTGTGTATGGCGGTGTTGACCTGCCGAAAAGAGACCGGAGTCAAAGGACAACGAAAGGGAAGGAAAGACAAAGGAGAAGAAAAGGACCACTTACCACCATATAGTGAGAGGCGGTAAGCGCGACAAGATCCCCAGGCTCCACCGCTCCCCACTTAGCAACCTCTTTGTTGCAAATTGCTCTTCGGCTCCTCCGACAAGCTATGACAAAGTCATTTACCCCCTCCCAGTTCCCCACTAGGAGTTGCGGGTAGGGAAACAACATAGAAGACCCCGGGGGGGCTACCCCTTGCTGCGGAGAGGTGAAGCCTGGTTCAAGGTCCAACTCGACCCCGGTGTCCTGGATGGTGCCCCTCCAAGAAGTAGGGAAGGGCCACCCCTCAGGGTTGTGGACCAAAAAATAATCCTGCTTCTAGGCAGGAATTTTATTCGATAGCTCGTGTAAGAGCTTGTAGCCACGGCGGGGAGAGAAGTAGTAGAGACGCCTCTCCGGTGGAGCCCCAGGAGTGGCATTTTTTATATATAGGATAGCAGAAAAAATGTCGAGGTTCAAAGGAAGACAATATTCACAGCACAAGGATATAGTCCCAACCATGTTCCGAATGGCGTTGGGATGAAGCTGATCGATGGTAACGCTAAAATGGTTCAGCACCTCCACTATCAAGGGGTGCAGAGGGAGATGCAGGCCAGCCTCGAGCTGCTCCTGGAAGACAACTATCTCATTGGGACCGTGCTCCCACGGGAAGTTACCGGTGGGAAGGCAGTAGACAAGGTCCTTGGGAAGGTGGAAATAGCTGATTAAAGACCTAAGCCTTCCCTCTGTCATAGAAGAGGGGCCAAAAGTATTGGGCTCCCTTCCCCGGGAAGTGGAGGCTCCATCGCCGGAGGCCTCTTGGGCCCCCAGGCCCTGTTTCCAGGCTCCACCCGAACTTGAGGGAGCATCATCATCCTGGCCACCACCCCAATGGCGACTATGGTACAGGTACCCAGACATGACTGATAGCGATCGAGACTCACCGAAAAGGACGGGACAAAGTAAAGTGAGGAACTTGAGTAGACTTGACAGATGCACAACCTCATAATACGAAGACAACAAGATGGCATGAGAGAGTGAGACCTAGAGGGCCCTCCTATTTATAGACTCTGCGCCTCCAAATCAACGGCCCGGATCAAGGCAGATCTGACGGCTCGCAAGCATGCTGACCGCACGCCTTCTGAAACCGAAAAGCGATTGGCTGCACATCTCCCATGATTGAGGTAACGACGCTGCATGACATCCAGAGTTAAAAGCCACCTTAGCATGTTTTCGAAATACAAAAGGTCAAAAAATCCCCCGATTCCCACAAACACATTTAATGTAAGCAGTAAGTTTGAATTTTGGTCAAATCAGTCCATCATACTTCTCGAACTCCTTGCACTAAGGCAACACTCTTAGCTCGAGGAGTGGGGGGCAATTGATGGAGGATGATTTGACCCGACCTATGAAATGATGACACGTGGACCTGATTCAGCGTGGACCACAGCTCAGCATCATAGCCTAATCGCGACCAAGTAACGAGCCTATAGAAAAACTCACTACGACATAGCTCATTGTGGAGAGAGCTCGCTACAATACGAGCTCCAGATTCCTCAAGCTACCGAGAAGGGAATACTCCTACTATTTTAGCTCACTAGAGAAACCTTTCCGCTCCAGCCTTTAAATGGAAGAATCACTCCAGTGACCGACCTTAACAAAGGGAACCCCAAAGTATTCCCAAGCTCACTACAAAGTAGCTCGTGAGCAAGCGGCGCAGACGTTTCTCATGAGGCTTCTATCTGACAAACCGTATCGATCAGTCTACGCAACGTCCCTTAATTGACGGTGCAGTCCCTGACCTTTCGACAGGGACTGTACCCACGTCTCTCAGCAGACAGAAGCATGCCTGCCCCTTTAAGACGTGTCACTCATCTGAGCAAGTGGTACGCTGTAACGATCACCTGCGCAGCCCTGGCAGGTAACGGCTGCGGCAGGGACCCAGTGGCGGTTACACCCGATTTGACAGTAACTCTCCTATAATAGCCTCCGAGGCTAAGGAGAAGCTCTCTCTCTCTCAGATTTTTTGAAGACTTCTGCATTCTCATATCCTCAACCTGAGTCCTTACTTGCTCGCAAGCTCATCTCTCGAGCATAGTGATAAAGTGCGACCTACACTCTTAGCTTCCGCACTCTCTTTTTTCTCTCTCCTCAATGTTCTGACTTAAGCTTCGAAGTATTTCTACCAGGTAAATCCCCAGGAATCCTTCTTTCCATCTTGTTAGGTGTCGTCCGTTGCCAACAAGGAGCCAGCCAGCAGCCAGCTAGGAGTGCCCAGATCGTGCAGCATCAGTTTGTGATGGGTATAAGCTTTTTTGCAAAAGGGATTCAGTAAGTAACTTTGTTCTCGTCAGAGTCCATTAAGGAGATTCAGCACAAATGCTTAAAGTTAAATAATTCATATAGTAAGGTGAACTTTATGGCAAGCAAGTATCCGCGTTGATCCCTAGGCCAGTTTATTCGTGTGATTAGAAAACGATCTCACTGGGGAAAAAGGTGTGATGCCCAGAACTCGTAGTAACCAAAGGAGTTGAATACTATTCTGATGTCTAAACACCATTGAGTATGAAAAGATTCATCACAACAACATTCGGAAAGGGAGTTAGCTATGAGGACCGATTATGAACCCAAAACTTTTGTTATCATCGTGATGGGTTTTTCTACTGTGTAAAAAGAAAGAGTTTTTGAGTTTCCCTGTAGAGGAAAAATGCCAACATCTCTATGAGAACTGGCCATCATCGCATTCTGTAAAGGCAAGGCATCTTATGGGCTATACGAATGGGATTCAATCGCAGTGTAGAAAATTAGCATAAGTTTTGTCACGTATTCTAGAGTTGCTCGTTGTGCTTTGTCAGTCACATAGCTTATTTGAAAATTTCCTGTGCTTTCGCAAGGGCGAAACATCCATGATCCTCTATACCTGTACTCGCTATACCTTGTGCAAGATGGTGATTCGTCGCAGACTGAAACGTATCTGTTTTGTTTTGTCATTGCCTCCGGGGTTGCCAGGATGTATGAGTGTGCACCTGGGACTGTCAAGGGTAAGTTTTTGCACACCTGGAGTTGCTAAGGCTTTCGCATAGAGCATGTGACATCGTGGAGCTGGCTACGGTATCGCGGAACCGGCCGCGACAACCTAGAACCGGTTAGGGTATGAGTAAGAGTGCGCCTGGGGTTGCTAGGGCCTTCACATGAAGCATGCGACATCGTGGAACCAAGCACGACATCATGGAACCTACTGCGGCATCCTGGAACCAGCCAAGGAATATGAGAGTGCGTCTGAGGTTGCCGGGGCCTTCGCATGGAGCATGCGACATCATGGAACCGGCCACGGCATCGCGGAACCGGCTAGGGAATATGAGAGTGCACCTAGGGTTGCCAGGGCCTTCACATGGAGCATGCGGCATCGTGAAACTGGCTACGACACCGCAGAACCAACTGCAACATCTTGGAACCGACCAAGGAATGAGTGTATATATATATATATATATAAGAGACATAGTCAAGATTTAGCATACAAGTATTAGACAAGACATTTATTCATAAAGAACCATAACCTTATTGCACTTTTTAGAATACATGGGCATATCAAATTTTTATCGCAAAAACTCAAAATGTATTGTAAAATATTCATTGCAAGATTTAAGTCATTGCAAGATATTTTTAGGCTAAGTATTATAAGATACAACATATTCTTCATATAGAAACTTACAAAATTTTCACTTTCAAGTATATACAATACATTCATTTTCAGAAGAAATACATGTGACAAACACAACACATCCTTTACAATTTTATTCAAAATATGGCTTCAACCAGTTTACCATTCACGGTTTCGTCTTCCTCCCCAGTGTCTGTAGTCTTCAATACATAATATCCAAATGGGGAGATTCTTGAATTACGTACAGTCCGACCCAATTAGGAGCAAATTTCCTAGCAGATTTTCCTTGCCTAATGTGGAGTGTTGTTTTAAGGACTTTGTCTCCCTCTTTAAATTTTTTGGGCTTTACTAGTTTGTTAAACTTTGAGGCTAGGGATTGTTTGTATTTGATTTATCGCTGTAATCCTTTCTCCCTTTCTTCGTCGATGTACTCTAGCCTATCGCTGAGAAACTGATCCATGTCTTTTGTTTGGAATCTTTTCCGCATCGCGAAGGCTACGCTGGTAGAGACTATCTGTATTTCTGCTGGTAGCACCACTTCTTAGCCATACACTAGAGAATAGGGTGTTGCCTATGTACTTTTCCTAATCGTTGTTCTGTAAGCCCAAAGAGTTTCTAATAACTTTTCAGACCAGTCGTTTTGATTGCCAGCCACCATCTTGCTCAACATTCTTAACAAGGTCTTGTTCGTTGCCTCTGCCTGTCCATTTCCCTATGGGTAGTAAGTTGTAGACGTGCCTAATCTTGCCTCGTGCTGTCCTAATAAATCTTAGACTTCTTGATTCTTAATAAACAATCCATTGTCTGTTAAGATCCCCATAGGTACCCCGAATCGATGAACTATGTGCTGTTTGAGGAAGTTTTCTATGTTTTCTATGCATATCCTTCATAAGGGAATAACCTTTGCCCACTTGATGAAGTAATCTATGGCCACTATGATGAAACAGTATCCCCGGAAAGGCAGATGGATTTTGCCTATTAGATTTACCCCTATGTGTGGAAAGGCCAAGGTGTGATGATAGTGAAGGGATGGGAGATCTATCATATGGATGGCCGAACCATGCTGTGGCTAGGTGAAATTTCCAAAATTTCTTTCTCCCATCCAGGAATCCTATTCCCTGATTTAGAAAAACTACATTTTTCAAGGTTCATTCTAGAAACAAACAGGACCAAATCTGAAACCAAGATTAGGGAGAGGAATACCTAATATGTAATCTACAAAATAAGCTCCTCCCAAGATTGTTTCTTCCGCCAAGAAACAATATCAAGATCCAATCTTGATCACTCCAAGAGGTGGAGATCGAACAAGGTAGGGCGGTAAGAATAGAGAGAGAGAGAGAAATGAATGCAGAAAAGTTAGTCAAACTATGTGTGTTATTCTAGTTCACCCTCCTCCTTTATACAGATCTTAAAGAGTTAATATCCTAATCTGATTAGGAGTTTCTTTATCCAAATCTTTATTTGGATCTGGACTTTTTAAGTGATAAGGCTTATCCCTTATCTTATCTGCAGATCAGGATCAACTTCTCTTAATCTAATTAGAAGTTTCCTAATCTAAATATTTATTTTGATCTAGACTCTTTAAGAGGATAAGAGTTATCCTTTTATCCTTATCTATTGATCCATACCCAGATTTGCCCCCTATTTAATTAATCCAATTAACCTAGTATGAAATGGGCTTTAGGCCCATTAAGCTTTCAAGTTCACTTCCTTTAATGTTGGTTAGCTTGTCTCTCTTTGTATGGTGTGGGACCCTATCATTGATCTCCACATAAGCCACATGGGTTTAGCCTAGCCTCTATTACAAGGCCTGGCCAAATTCATTGCTGAATACAATGAACCCCTAAGTACATCAGTATGGGCTCTTAATGGGCCCCACATTTACTCTAAATGGTCCTTGGGTCCAGCCATCTTATGAAGGCCCAAGGACTGTGGGTAGATGTGAGATTAACCCATCAGTTTTATTATTCCTAAATGGTCTTACACTTAACCTTTAAGCCCCTAATGATCATACACTGAACAACAAGAAAGGACCTCTCCCTCGGCTACAAGGTAAAGTGTTGCACTCTCTACTCACATGGATCCCGGGAGTCCCATACTTTCCATGTATTTCTCAAACACTTTCTGTGTCATTGGCTTAGTTAATGGGTCAGCTACATTCTCCGCTGATGCTACCTTCTGAATGTGGATGTCGCCACTACCAACAATCTCCCGTAGTACATGGTACTTCCTCTCGATGTGCTTCGACTTCGAGTAGGCTCGTGGCTCCTTAGCCTGAGCGATGGCTCCAATGTTGTCACACAACAGTGGAATGGGTGATGTTTTGGATGGAACAACTCCTAATTCCTGCATGAACTTCTTCATGCAAACGGCTTCCTTGGCAGATTCACTTGCGGCAACGTACTCGGCCTCGATTGTGGAATATATTGTGGACCCTTGTTTGCTGCTCTTCCAGCTAACTACATAGGACCCTATCATGAAGATGTAACCAGATGTAGACTTTTTATCATCTGGTTCTGACTAGAAGTCAGCATCAGTATACCCTTGGATCTACAGTGAACTACCATCGAATACCAAACCAAACTATTTTCTCCTTCGAAAGTATTTGAGTATGTTCTTCACAGCTACCCAGTGCTCTTGTCCTGGGTTAGACTGGTATCTACTTACCACACTCACGGCTTGAGCAATGTCTGGTCGAGTGAACAACATCGCATACATTATAAGAGGGATAGAATAGTTAGGATGATCATCCTTGGGAAGCAGAATACATACTTCTTGCCTTGGAGCTACGATCTCTCCATGAAGTGCGATTAAGCTTTTATTTTCTAATTGAAGGTTAAGGAAGCTTTGGTTCTACAAAAATTGTGAGATCTAATTGATTTTATTTCAGTTCATTGTTTCTTGAGTATTTATATATTTTTTGTAATTTCTTGTGATGATTGTTTTTATTGATTGAGCAAAAAGGATCCATTATTCAATCGATGAAATAATCTATTGCCGATTGGATCATCAAATTCGTATATGTTTGTTAGATTTAATCCTTGTGGTGAATAACATAAATCGATTATGGACAAGTTTTCGATTTATGTTATGAAAATATATGATCTGATTTAGATGAACCGAGCTTGCGTGTTCATCGATCAGAATTGGGTCTCTCTAACTCTTAATGCTATTGACAGATTAATCCTAAGAGCTTGTTTAGGGTTGTCTATCAATAAGGAAGGTAATCGAAGAGCTTGTTTTGGTTGCCAGAAATTCAATGAGAGATTGGCTATTAGAACTTGTTAATAGCTATAACCAATTTACTCATACGCACATGAATTCATATGTGCATCGATGATCAATTGCAAGAATCAAAGCTGAACTTATCCCTTCAACCAGAAGCTGCCTCCTATTGATTTAATCCTTATTTTATTTTCCTTTTCTTTACAACAACCCCCTATTTCTTTTTATTGATTTTCTTGGAAACAAATCAACCCAATCCCTTTGGATACGACCTTGCTCATCGCTATATACAAAAGTATCTATTTCGAGCAGGACTTTTATCTTTGTTGGATTCGACACCCATCAAATTTTGGCACCGTTGCCGATGACTGGTGTCTTTAATAAGATTTATTTCCTTTTGCTTGGTTAATGCCTCGTTCTTCTCGTATAGGTGAACATCAATATGACCCGAAGATCGAAAACACAGTTCATCGATTGAGGAAAGAAGCCAAGCAACGTCATAACCAATCAACATCGCCCCCATCTCCCGAGGTGAATTCGGCAACAGACCTCATCGATTCATCTAGCAACTCTGAAGAAGAAATCATGGCCAATATTGACGAAAGAACTCTTAGAGAGTTAGCTGCACCAGATTTGAATCAGCAGCCACTCTACATTGAATATGCAGATCTAACGGTACCTTTTGAATTGAAATCTGGTCTTATTCACTTGCTTCCTACTTTTCGTGGACTTTCAGGTAAAGATCCCCACAAACATTTAAAGGAATTTCATGTAGTCTGTTTAATCATGAAACCTCAAGGTGTTACTGAAGAGCAAATCAAGTTGCGCGCCTTTCCCTTCTCATTAGCTGATAAAGCTAAGGATTGGCTTTACTACTTACCCTCCGGTTCTATCACTACATGGAATGAGATGAAGAAGCAATTTCTTGAGAAATTCTTCCCTGCTTCACGAGCTGCTAACATCAGGAAGTAAATTTGTGGTATAAGACAATTCAGTGGAGAAACTCTCTATGAGTATTGGGAAAGATTCAAACAACTTTGTGCAAGCTGTCCTCAACATCAGATTCCTGATCAACTCCTCATCCAATATATTTATGAACGATTATTTCCAATGGACAAGAGCATGACCGATGCTACAAGTGGAGGTGTATTGGTAAATAAAACTTCTATTCAAGCAAGGGAACTAATTGCAAACATGGTTGCCAATGCACAACAGTTCGGCAATAGACAAGATTCCATCCCAAGGAGAGTTAATGAGGTAAGTGCCCTACACTTCAAGATGAACCCTATGAACAAGCCAATGTTGTTGGAGGATTTCCACAAAGGAGATATGATCCCTATTAAAATACATACAATTCAGAATGGAGGGATCATCCTAATCTTAGCTATGGAGCCAAGCCCTTCGGTCTCCAACAACAATATCAAGCTAGACAACCGGCTCCACAACATTCATCTTCCAAACCAGGTATGTCTTTAGATGAATTTGTTAAAGCACGCACAACTAACACCCAACAATTTCAGTAGGAGACAAGGACAAACATCCAGAACTTGGAAAATCAAGTGAGTCAATTGGCTACTGTTGTGAGTCCATTGGAATCTCAAGGATCAATAAAACTACCGTCACAGACCGTAGTCAACCAAGCAGAATGCTAGTGCAATTACTTTAAGAAGCAGAAAGGAGTTGAAAAAGCCTAGCAATGAAGTACCCAAGAGTGCAATTGAAGGAGAAGTAGAAAATGAAGCATTACCACCCCAAAATCAAGACACACAACTGAAAGATTCAAGCAGTAAACAACCCCAAGCCATAGTGACAACTCCACCTTTTCCTAGCCAATTTGCAAAATCCAAGAAAGATGAGCAAGAGAAGGATATTCTTGAGACATTTCACAAAGTTGAGGTAAATATTCCCCTCCTTGATGCAATTAAGCAAGTACCTCGCTATTCTAAATTTCTCAAGGAGTTATGTACTACTAAGAAAAAGCTGAAAGGTGATGAGAAAGTCCAAATAGGGGAGAATGTTTCAGCAATCCTCCAAAAGAAATTACCTCCTAAATGCAAGGACCCAGGTATGTTTACTATCCCTTGTAAGATAGGAAACGTTAAGATTGAAAGAGCAATGTTAGATTTAGGAGCTTCAATAAATGTCATGCCCCGTTTTATCTACACAACTTTGAACCTTGGACCATTGAAAGAAACGGGTGTGATCCTACAACTTGTTGATCGATCCACTACATATCCGAAGGGGGTTTTGGAGGACGTGTTGGTTTAAGTCAATGATTTGGTCTTTCTTGCTGATTTTTATGTGATTGATATGGAAGAAGATAATTCTTCCAATTCAACTCCAATTATGTTGGGAAGACCATTTCTCAAGACATCTAAGACTAAAATCGATGTGCATAAGGGGACACTTACCATGGAATTTGATGGTGAGATTATCGACTTTAATATCTATGATGCTATGAGATATCCTAGTGATGTACATTCTGTTTTTTCCATAGATATTATTTATCTTTCGTAAAGCAAACTTTTGAGTTGGATGATGAAGATGCACTGAAGGTTGCACTTAACAACGGTTTGGTACATAAAGAAATACAAAAAGCTGAAAGGGAGTTTGTGCTAAATCCTGAATTACAAGACAACTTTTGAGCTTTAATCTCTTAAACCTACAACTCATAATGTGTCTTTTATTAGCTTGCCTCCATCTCACACAAAACTCCCTCCATCTATTGTGCGGGCACCACAATTGGAGCAGTTGAAATTCAAAGTCCAACCACAAACAAGATTTTCATGGTAAATGGTCACCGTTTAAAACCGTTCTATGAAGAATTTCAGGTGTACAATGTGGAAGAAGTAGCTCTTGAAAGCCCAAATTATATAAGTTGAAGCACGGAATTCTGTCCTCCTCACCCACCTTCCGCTGCATCAAAGCTCACTAGTCAGGGAAGTCTCTGTTACCTCTATACTACTAGAATTTTGTTCTAATAAGCTATCTTTTGATACATTGAGGACAATGTAGGGATTAAGTGTACGGGGGAGGGGGGGAAGTATAGGATTAAGTGTACGGGGGAGGGGGGGAAGTATACATTGAGGACAATGTAGCTAGACGAGTAATTTTATCAAAAAAAAAATTCAACTCTTTTAAATCAATTGAAACAATATTCTGGAAAAATTGTTCGTGAACTTAGTAATGAGATATGATTTGGGAATACATGACTTGTTCTGAGACCATTTCCATTATAGCTAATCCTAAATTCAGGTTAAAGTAAATAGGGTAAATGTTTTTATGGCTTATTAGGATGGAGCATAAAATGAACCTATTATTCAAGCATTTCTAAATGTAGGATGGAGCATAAAATGCACCTACTATTCAAGCAAGTGAAATGGAGCATAAAATGCACTCACTATTAATATTACTATTACAAAAAAAAAAGAAAAAGGGAGAGAGAGGGTCCTTCAGTAATGAGGAACTCTCTAATATGAGTGCATGTGATAGGGAGATTCATATGATGAACTCTTTAAAGGCCTTCCATCATTAGCATGAGGATGGGTCCTTCAATAATGAGGAAACGCACCAAAAATTGGGCTATCCATTTGCTGTTGGGCTTGTCTGAGTGTTTCATAAGATGATAGGGGCGTCATAGACCGATGTGGGAGGGGCTTCACCAGAAAATGAGAACTCTCTCACGGTACCTTGGCGTTCACGAATATGATAGGTAAGCAATCACTGGACAGAAAGGTTTACCTGAAAATGGCTCTGAACCTTGTCTGACAGAGGCCAAAGGGAAAACTCATATGATGAGTGGATATGATCCTTCACAGAAAGGTGGTGGGGTTATGCAGCTGAAACAGTTGGCTCCATGCACCCTATGTGATTTCCCACATTTCTAGAGACAACTCGTAGTCTCCATCACTGAGAAAGGATGGAAATCTCATAGATGAATAAATGGAAATGGAACGTAGATTAAAATTCATATCTATGAAATGAACATGAATCAAATTAGGTTGTGGACTGATGTTTGCTCTTTTATCAGAAAATGGCAAACGGACAATTTGCAAAGTTGCTTGATGACAACAAGTTGAAGGGCACAAACTATGCCGACTGGTACAGGAACCTTATGTTGGTCTTAACCTCTAAGAAATTGGATAAGGTGGCCAAGAATCTTGCTCCGGATCATCCGGGAGATAGGGCTTCTGAGGCCTGGAGAAGAGAATACCAAGAATGGGAGGAGAAAAACTCGCTTGCTCGCTGCTATATCATTGCCTCCTTAGACAACCCAATTCAGAGGCAGTTCGATCAGATCGAACTTGCTAAGGACGTATTGGACAGTCTCAAGACAATGTACGAAGAGAAGAATCGTTCTACTCGGTAGAAGGTCTTGAAACAGTTCATGACCGCGCAGATGTCCAAGGGCCAACAGGTTCACGACCATTGTCTCCGGATGATGGGCTATATCAACGAACTGGAGGCTCTTGGATCCAGGCTGGATCTGGTAACACAGATCGATGCTATTCTCAACTCTCTGCCTCCATCCTTTAATCCATTCATCATGAATTACAACATGAACAAGCTGAACGTCAGCTTGCAGGAACTCAGCAATATGTTGCAGAGGGCCGAAGAATTGATTAAAAAGGATGAGTCCATTGCCATGCTTGTTGAAACTGGCAAATCGGGCAAGAAAAGGAAGGCAAAGAGAAAGCCCCAGAAGAAGGCTGCCAAACACAGGAAACAGAGGAAGGACTAGGCATCAGATGCCTGTCATTTTTGCAAGATGACCGGCCACTAGAAAAGGAACTATTCTGCCTAGTTGGAATCCAAGAAAGGTAATTTCGAAACTTGTGTTATAGAAACCAATTTATTGGTAGCTTCTACGTCCTGGTGTATTGACTTCGGGGCTTCAACTCATGCGTGTAACTCACTGCAGAGGTTCAAGGTAAGCAAAAGGCTGAGTGAGGAAGAAGTCACACTCTACTTGGGGACTACTACAACTGTTGCAGCCGCGGCCATAGGAACTGTGGAGTTACTTTTTAGAGAAGGAACAATTGTACTGAAAGATTGTCTTTATGTACAAAATTTAAGGAGAAATTTGATGGTTATTCTGTCTTCTTTAGTAATACGATTACTATTAAAAGAAATAACAGATTCATCGCAAACGGGGAACTGGAGAATGGTCTCTATGTTCTACATCCATCTCTAGAAACTAACATAACCGAAACTACATTGGCTGAAGTCCCCAAGAAGAGAGCCCATGATACAATTAATCCCACATGTCTGTGGCATTACCGACTTGGCCACATCGGTGTTGACCGAATCACAAGGTTGGTAAAGGATGGTCCTTTGGATTTTCTAACTGTAGAAGATCTTCCCACTTGTGAGCCTTGCTTGCAAGGCAAGATGACGAAATGGCCATTTAACGGTAAGCCTGAAAGATGTACAGGCACACTTGACCTAATACATACTAATGTATGTGGTCCCCTGAGTGTTAGGACACGGAATCAATGGGTGTATTTCATCACCTTCACAGATGATTTTTTGTGATATGGTTACGTGTACCTAATGAGACACAAGTCTGAATCTTTTCAAAAGTTCAAAGAGTTAAGACAAGAGGTCGAGAAACAGTTAAGAAGAGAAATTAAAGCCCTTCGATCAGATCAAGGTGGCGAGTATCTCTCTGACGAATTCAGGGGCTACCTAAAGGACAATGGGATATTATCACAATTAGCTCTTCCTGCTACACCACAACTTAATGGTGTCTCAGAGAGAAGGAATAGGACCTTATTGGATATGGTCCGGTCGCTTCTCATACACTCAGAGTGACCCACATCCTTTTGGGGTAATGCATTAGAGACTGCGATTTACCTACTGAATCGGGTTCCAACCAAATCGGTTCCGAATACTCCATATGAACTTTGGACCAGAAAGAAACCAAGTGTCAGACACTTGAAGATTTGGGGTTGTCCAGCGCATGTTAAAAGAACAAGTGCAAACAAGTTGGAATCCAAGACCAGTCGTTGCCTATTTGTAGGCTACCCGAAAGGCTCTGTAGGTTACCTATTCTATGACCCAAGTGAGCAGAAAGTGTTCTGCAGCTGAAATGCACAATTCTTGAAAACCGATTATATACGGGACACCCATCGTCAGGAAGTTGTTCTTGATGAGGAGAACTCAGGAGCAGTGGGAGATGTCCCACAAGTTCCAGGTAGTGACCAACCTAGAAGATCCACTCAGGTATCCAGGCCACCAGTCCGTTATGGTTATGACTAGGATAGTTACCTGGTGGAAACCTTGACTAGTGAGGAGGATCCCGTGACTTACGCGGAAGCTATATTAGACATAGATTCCCACAAGTGGGTGGAGGCCATGAGAGCAGAGATGAACTCAATGGAGACCAATGAAGTCTGAACTCTAGTAGATCCGCCCTCCGGGGTAAAAGCAATTGGTTGCAAATGGATTTACAAGAGGAAGAAGGGCCCTGATGGTCGGGTTGAGACCTTCAAAGCTCGTCTGGTGGCGAAAGGGTATACTCAGAAAGAGGGCATCGATTATGAGGAAACCTTTTCACCTGTGACCATGCTTAAATCCATTAGGATCCTGCTAGCTGTAGCAGCATACCATGATTACTGAAGATATCTATATGCAACAGTCGCAAGGCTTCATTGCTGCAGGTCAGGAAAACATGGTATGTAAACTTAATAGATCCATTTATGAACTTAAGCAAGCTTCTAGAAGTTGCAACATCTGTTTTGACTCTGCTGTCAAATCGTTTGACTTCAATTAGAATCCAGATGAACCCTGTGTCTACAAGAAGTACAATGGAGATAAGGTTACCTTCTTGGTTCTGTATGTAGATGACATTCTACTCATTGGGAATGATGTAGGAATGTTAACTACGATGAAAGTATGGCTTTCACAACAATTCTCCATGAAAGATCTTGGAGAAGCCTCCTATATACTGGGTCTTCGACTCTATAGAGATAGATCGAAGCGGATAATAGGATTATCCCAATCTGCTTACATTGACAAAATAGTCAAAAGATACAATATGGAAAACTTCAAGAAAGGAAATGTTCCTTTCAGGCACGGAGTTACTCTCTCCAAGAACATGTCTCCCAAAACTTCTGAGGAGATTGATGGCATGAAAGACGTTCCCTATGCCTCTGCCGTAGGGAGCATCATGTATGCCATGCTGTGCACTCGTCCTGACATCGCTCAGGCAGTGAGTGTAGTAAGCAGATTTTAGGCCAACCCAGGGTAGGAGCACTGGACTGCTGTGAAAAACATATTTAAGTACCTTCGAAGAACAAAAGAGTTTTGTCTAGTATTCGACGGTAGCTCACTACAGATCCAAGGGTATACAGATGTCGATTTTCAGTCGGATCCAGATGATAGAAAGTCTACATCTGGATATGTTTTCACGATAGGATCGTGTGCTGTTTGTTGGAAAAGCAGCAAACAGGGGTCCACTGCAGACTCCACGACCGTGGCCGAGTACATTGCCGCAAGTGAGGCTGCCAAAGAAGCCGTGTGGATGAAGAAGTTCATTCACGAGTTGGGAGTAGTTCCGTCCAGCACATCACCCATCCTATTGTTGTGTGACAGCAATGGAGCCATTGCTCAGGCTAAGGAGCCACGAGCCAACTCGAAGTCGAAGCACATCAAGAGGAAGTACCACGTACTACGAGAGATTGTTGGTAGAGGGGATGTCCTGATTCAGAAGGAAGCATCAGTGGAAAATGTAGCAGACCCATTGACAAAGCCACTATCATAGAAAGTGTTTGAAAAACACGTGGAAAGCATGGGACTCCGGCTTGTACCTGATTGGACCTAAGTGCAAGTGGGAGCTGTTAGACAATTTTGTATGCCCTTAATTCAATCAAAATGATGTGCTTTATGAGTTTATTGTAAATGAATAAAAGTGCATATTTTTTTATTCATGTTCCCTTGGTATGTTTCTGTGCAATACCCTTAAACTAGACACTTAATGAGACTCGTGTTAGTTTAGAATGTTCACAGCCAGTGGGTCGGTCTGGGGAGACCTATCCTGATAAGGCTGACACTATGGTGCCACCAAGTCGGTTGGGGTGGCCTGTCTCAGCTGCTAGGGTGAGACCCTAGGCACATACAGTGTAGGATTAATTGAATCTTTGAATTGGACCATATATCCAATATTGCCCTGGACCTTGAAGATTAATGGGCAAAACTGGAAAGTTACACCCGACCCCTAGACTCGATTATGATACTGCACTAGGTGTCAGATTGGGCTATCTTTAATGTGCCAATTAGTGAGATCCTTAGCGGGAGTCAAAACCTGGGTATGTTGGGACAGTCTGAGAATTCATCTGAGTGGGTGATCATAGTGACAGGATCAGCCCCTTTGTCGGACAAAGGTAATGATCGGGGATGCACTCTCACTGATGGAAACCAAGACTGCCTGCAGCCGATTTCAGTCGTTGAGATTTGTTTTGCAAAATATATTTTATATGAGATATAAAAGTATATATATTATGATTTCTAGAATTTTTGCAAAAGGTTTAATTCCCGGGATCCATATAAGCAGAGAGTGCAACACTATTCCTTGTAGTCGAGGGAGAAGTCCTCTTTTGTCGGGCAGTGTTTGATCATTAAGGGCTGAGAGGTTAAGTTTAAGACCATTAAGGGTAATACCTGATGGGCTAATCTTGCATCTGCCCACAGTCCCTGGGTGTTACAAGGTGGCTTGGCCCAAGGACCACTTAGGGTAAGTGTTGGGCCCATAGAGCCCATTTGATGGGTTTCACGGGGTGCACTGTCCATAGTAGTGTATTCGGCCAAGCCTTGTGACAAAGGCTAGGCTGAACCCATGTGGCTGATGTGTAGATCAATGCTTGGGTCCCACGCCATACAAGGAAGCCCAACTGGGTAGCAGTTAGGAAGGTTAAGTGAGCACATAAGCTTAATGGGCCTAAAGCCCATTTCGAACTGGACTTATTTAATAAGTTAAATATGGGTGAATTCTGAGATGGATCAGCAGATAGGATAGGGACTTAACCCTATCCACTCAGAGTGTCCAGATCTAAATGTGATTTGGATCTAGAAACCTCTTAATAAGATTAAGAGAAGGTTGATCCAATCTGTAGATAAGATAAGGGTTTATCCTTATCACCTAAAGAGATGTTTTGATCCAAATAAGATTTGGATCAGCAACTCCTAATAGGATTAGGAGCTTATCCTTTGGGGTTACAAATAAGGAGGGGGTGGCAGCCTTTAGAGAAGAAATACTTACATCCTCTTCAGAGCTGAAAACACAGAAGAAAGATTTCTGCAATCCCTGCAAAGATCTTTCTTGCCGCCTCCTTCCTGCAGCCGCCAGACGTCCAGTTCTATCTCCAACTTTGTGGGAGAAGTCAAGATTCGATCTTGACATCAGTTCTTTGTGAAAGAAAGCTGTGTTTATGTGTCATCCTGTTGTTTCTTGTGAAGGACAAAATTCTTGGAGAAGAATACTACTGATTCTGCTCCATCCTGCACTGCGCCATCTTCAGTGGGAGCAGTCTTTGGATCCTTCCTTGGGCGTGAACACCTTCATTGGGAGATACTATTTCTCTGTATCAGGTATAATTCTCTCCTACTTCTTTTGGTTCAGATCTGGTTCAGTTTATGGTTCAAGATTGATCCTTGAAAATATGATTTTCTAAATAGGGAATGCGATTCCCAGTTGAAGGGAGAGAAAAATTTTTGAAATTCACCCCTTTATTCCGCAAGATTTGGGTGTCCATACGATGGATCTCTCATCCCTTCAAAGCAAACTTTTGAGTTGGATGATGAAGATGCATTGTAGGTTGCACTTAACAATGGTTTTGTTCGTAAAGAATTACAAAAAGTTGAAAGGGAGTTTATGCTAAATCCTGAATTACAAGACACAACTTTTTAGCTTTAATCTCTTAAACCTACAACTCATAATGTGTCTTTTATTAGCTTTCCTCCATCTCACACAAAACTCCCTCCATCTATTGTGCGGGCACCACAATTGGAGCAGTTGAAATTCAAAGTCCAACCACAAACAAGATTTTCACGGTAAATGGTCGCCGTTTAAAACCCTTCTATGAAGAATTTCAGGTGTACAATGTGGAAGAAGTAGCTCTTGAAAGCCCAAATTATATAAGTTGAAGCACGGAATTCTGTCCTCCTCACCCACCTTCCGCTGCATCAAAGCTCACTAGTCAGGGAAGTCTCTGTTACCTCTATACTACTAGAATTTTGTTCTAATAAGCTATCTTTTGATACATTGAGGACAATGTAGGGATTAAGTGTACGGGGGAGGGGGGAAGTATAGGATTTTGACTTGAGAATCTAGATGAGTAATTTTATCAAAAAAAAAAAAAACTCAACTCTTTTATATCAATTGAAACAACATTCTGGAAAAATTGTTCGTGAACTTAGTAATGAGATATGATTAGGGAATACATGACTTGTTCTGAAACCATTTCCTTTTTAGCTAATTCAACATTCTGTTTTTTCCATAGATATTATTGACTCTTTAGTGGAGCAAACTTTTGAGTTGGATGATGAAGATGCATTGAAGGTTGCACTTAACAACGGTTTTGAGTTTGAAGCATGATAGGATAGTTTGTTTGTTTGTTTTATTTTTGTTTTGTTTTGCCCGAGGACGTGCAAAGTCTAAGTGTGGGGGGGTTTGATAGTGTGCATAATCTCCATATTAATTATATTTTTGCTTCTTATTTTTGCACTTAATTGATAGATTTAATTGTGTTTTATTTTACAAAATTGGAAAACGGAGCTGAAAGGAGCTTGAAGCACATCGATTGGATTTCCAACACCTTGAAAGGAGATTAGCACGATTTCAGTAGAGGACTTGAGCATGCAAGATGTGGGCCCGCTCTATCAATCTCACAATTGAAGGAATTCAGCTAAATTGGAGGCGTGAATCACTAGAATTTAGTAGAATTTATTTTATATTGTACTTCTGAAAAGAGTCAGAGTCCCATTTTTATTAGAATTCTTATTTAGGGATAAGAAAAGATTAGATAAGGGGATGATCATTATCCCTTAATGAGGATAGACTTCTATTTGAGGAAGAACTCCAAAGAGATGCTGGAAACAACCTCTCAACGGCTAGAAAAGGGGGATAGAATAGCTAGGACGATCATCCTTGGGAAGCTGAATACATACTTCTTGCCATGGAGCTACGATCTCTCCATGAAGTGCGATTAAGCTTTTATTTTCTGGTTGAAGGTTAAGGAAGCTTTGGTTCTACTAAAATTGTGAGATCTAAATGATTTTATTTCAGTTCATTGTTTCTTGAGTATTTATATATTTTTTGTAATTTCCTGTGATGATTATTTTTATTGATTGAGCAAAAAGGATCCATTGTTCAATCGATGAAATAATCTATTGCCGATTGGATCATCAAATTCGTATATGTTTGTTAGATTTAATCTTTGTGGCAAATAACATAAATTGATTATGGACAAGTTTTTGATTTATGTTATGAAAATATATGATCTGATTTAGATGAACCGAGCTTGCGTGTTCATCGATCAGAATTGGTTCTCTCTAACTCTTAATGCTATTAACAGATTAATCCTAAGAGCTTGTTTAGGGTTGTCTATCAATAAGAAAGGTAATCGAAGAGCTTGTTTTGGTTGCCAGAAATGCAATGAGAGATTGGCTATTAGAACTTGTTAATAGCTATAACCAATTTACTCATATGCACATGAATTCGTCCATGCATCGATGATCAATTGCAAGAATCAAAGCTGAACTTATCCCTTCAACCAGAAGCTGCTTCCTATTGATTTAATCCTTATTTTATTTTCCTTTTCTTTACAACAACCCCCTATTTCTTTTTACTGATTTTCTTGGAAATAAATCAACCCAATCCCTTTGGATACGACCTTGCTCATCGCTATATACAAAAGTATCTATTTTGAGCAAGACTATTATCTTTGTTGAATTCAACACCCATCAAATTTTGGCGCCATTGCCGGGGATTGGTGTCTTTAATAAAGTTTATTTCCTTTTGCTTATTTAATGCCTCGTTCTTCTCATATAGGTGAACTTCAATACGACCCGAAGATCGAAAACACAGTTCATCGGTTGAGGAAAGAAGCCAAGCAACGTCGTAGCCAATCAGCATTGCCCCCATCTCCCGGGGTGAATTCGGCAACAGACCTCATCGATTCATCTAGCAACTCTGAAGAAGAAATCATGGCCAATATCGACGAAAGAACTCTTAGAGAGTTAGCTGCACCAGATCTGAATCAGCAGCCACTCTGCATTGAATATGCAGATCTAACGGTACCTTTTGAATTGAAATCTGGTCTTATTCACTTGCTTCCTACTTTTCATGGACTTTCAGGTAAAGATCCCCACAAACATTTAAAGGATTTTCATGTAGTTTGTTTAATCATGAAACCTCAAGGTGTTACCGAAGAGCAAATCAAGTTGCGTGCCTTTCCCTTCTCATTAGCTGATAAAGCTAAGGATTGGCTTTACTACTTACCCTCATTCTATCACCACATGGAATGAGATGAAGAAGCAATTTCTTGAGAAATTCTTCCCTGCTTCACGAGCTGCTAACATCAGGAAGGAAATTTGTGGGATAAGACAATTCAGTGGAGAAACTCTCTATGAGTATTGGGAGAGATTCAAACAACTTTGTGCAAGTTGTCCTCAACATCAGATTCCTGATCAACTCCTCATCCAATATTTTTATGAAAGATTGTTGCCAAAGGACAGGAGCATGACCAATGCTGCAAGTGGAGGTGTGTTGGTAAATAAAACTCCTACTCAAGCAAGGGAACTAATTGCAAACATGGTTGCCAATGCACAACAGTTCGGCAATAGACAAGATTCCATTCCAAGGAGAGTTAATGAGGTAAGTACTTCTTCCATTGATCAACGATTAGATACTCTCACTTCTCTTGTGGAAAAATTGGTTGTAGGTCACATACAACAAGTAAAGACTTGTGGCATTTGTTCTACTACGGATCATCCAACCGACATGTGCCCTACTCTTTAAGATGAACCCTATGAACAAGCCAATGCTGTTGGAGGATTCCCACAAAGGAGATATGATCCCTATTCAAATACTTACAATTCAGAATGGAGGGATCCTCCTATTCTTAGCTATGGAGCCAAGCCCTTCGGTCTCCAACAACAATATCAAGCTAGACAACCGGCTCCACAACATTCATCTTCCAAACCAGGTATGTCTTTAGATGAAATTGTTAAAGCACTCACAACTAACACCCAACAATTTCAGCAGGAGACAAGGACAAGCATCCAGAACTTGGAAAATCAAGTGAGTCAATTGGCTACTACTGTGAGTCGATTGGAATCTCAAGGATCAGGAAAACTACCGTCACAGACCATAGTCAACCCTAGAATATTTGTGGTAAATGATGAAGGAGAGTTGAGTTTGAAGGATGGTAGGATAGTTTGTTTGTTTGTTTTGTTTTGCCCGAGGGCGTGCAAAGTCTAAGTGTGGGGGGGGGGGGGTTTGATAGAGTGCATAATCTCCATATTAATTATATTTTTACTTCTTACTTTTGCACTTAATTGATAGAATTATTTGTGTTTTATTTTAGAAAATTGGAAAATGGAGCTGAAAGGAGCTTGAAGCACATCGATTGGATTTCCAACACCTTGAAAGGAGATTAGCACGATTTCAACAGAGGACTTGAGCATGCAAGATGTGGGGCCGCTCTATCAATCTTACACTGGAAGGAATTCAGCTAAATTGGAGGCGTGAATCACTAGAATTTAGTAGAATTTATTTTATATTGTACTTCTGAAAAGAGTTAGAGTCCCATTTTTATTAGAATTCTTATTTTGGGATAAGAATAGATTAGATAAGGGGATGATCATTATCCCCTAATGAGAATAGACATCTATTTGAGGAAGAACTCCTAAGAGATGCAGGAAATAGCCTCTCTAGGGCTATATAAGGGGGATAGAATAGCTAGGATGATCATTCTTGGGAAGCAAAATATATATTTCTTGCCTTGGAGCTACGATCTCTCCATGAAATGCGATTAAGCTTTTATTTTCTAGTTGAAGGTTAAGGAAGCTTTGGTTCTACAAAAATTGTGAGATCTAAATGATTTTATTTCATTTCATTGTTTCTTGAGTATTTATATATTTTCTGTAATTTCCTATGATGATTATTTTTATTGATTGAGCAAAAAGAATCCATTGTTCAATTGATGAAATAATCTATTGCCGATTGGATCATCAAATTCGTATATATTTGTTAGATTTAATCTTTGTGGCGAATAACATAAATCGATTATGGACAAGTTTTTGATTTATGTTATGAAAATATATGATCTGATTTAGATGAACCAAGCTTGCTTGTTAATCGATCAGAATTGGGTCTCTCTAACTCTTAATGCTATTGACAGATTAATTCTAAGAGCTTGTTTAGGGTTGTCTATCAATAAGGAAGGTAATCAAAGAGCTTGTTTTGGTTGTTGGAAATTCAAGGAGAGATTGGCTATTAGAGCTTGTTAATAGCTATAACTAATTTACTCATAAGCACATGAATTCATCCTTGCATCGATGATCAATTGCAAGAATCAAAGCTGAACTTATCCCTTCAACCAGAAGTTGCCTCCTATTGCTTTAATCTTTATTTTATTTTCCTTTTCTTTACAACAACCCCCTATTGTGTTTTACTGATTTTCATGGAAATAAATCAACCCAATCCCTTTGGATACAACCTTGCTCATCGCTATATACAAAAGTATCTATTTTGAGCAGGACTTTTATCTTTGTTGGATTCGACACCCATCAGAGAGTGACTCCTTGCCTGAAAGGAATATTTCCTTTCTTGGTGTTCTCCATGCTGTATCTCTTCACAATTTTGTCAATGTAAGTAGACTGAGATAATCCTATTATCCTCTTCGATCTATCGCTATAGAGTCGAAGACCTAAGATATAAGAGGCTTCTCCAAGATCTTTCATGGAGAATTGCTGTGAATGCCACTGTCTTCCTGTAAACACAGGGCTTATCCAGATTCTGCTCAAAGTCAAACTGTTTGATAGTAGAGTCAAACTGAATTTTCGAGCTTCTAGAAGCTTGCTTACGTCCATATATGGATCGATTAAGTTTACACACCATGTGTTCCTGACCTACAACAATGAATCCTGGTGATTGTTGCATGTAGATATTTTCAGTGAGATCTCCATTCAGGAACGTTTTGACATCCATTGGCCAAATCTAGTAATCATGGTGTGCTGCTACAGCTAGCAGGATCCTAATGGATTTAAGCATGGCCACGGGCAAAAAGGTTTCCTCATAGTCGATTCCCTCTTTCTGAGTGTACCATTTTGCTACAAGACAAGCCTTGTAGGTCTCAAACTTACCATCAAGGTCCTTCTTCCTCTTATAGATCCATTTGCAACCAATTGCTTTTACCCCAGGGGGCGGATCTACTAGAGTCTAGACTCCATTAGTCTTCATTGAGTCCATCTCGGCTCTTATGGCATCTATCAACTTTAAGGAATCTATGTCCAACATAGCTTCCATATAAGTCACGGGATCTTCCTCATTGTTTATGGCTTCCATCAAGTAACTATTTTGATCATAGCCGTAATGAAATGGAGGCCTAGATACCCGGGTAGATCTCCTAGGTTGGTTATTATCTGGAGCTTGTGGGACATCTCCCACTACCCCTGAGCTCATAACTTCCTAATGATGATTGTTCTGGATGTATTCTTCTTCCATGAAATGTGCATTTCGACTACAAAACACCTTTCACTATTTTGGGTCATAGAATAAATATCCTATAAAGGTTTTGGGGTAGCCTATAAATAGGCAATGGTTGGTCTTGGATTTTAATTTGTCTGCACTAGTCTTTTTAACATGTGTTGGATAACCCCAAATCTTCAAGTGTCTTATAATTAATTCCTTACTGGTCCATAGCTCATATAGAGTCTTAGGAATGGGTTTGGTTGGAACCTAGTTCAGCACGTATATCGTAGTATCTAATGCGTACCCCCAAAAGGATGTAGGTAGTTCCTAATGTACCAAGAAGTGATCAGACCATATCCAATAAAGTCTAGTTCTTCCTCTCTGACACACCATTTAATTGTGGTCTAATAGGAGGAGCTAATTGTGAAACAATCCCCTTGTCCTTTAAGTAGTCCCTGAATTCGTTAGAGAGATATTCACCTCCTTAATCTGATCGAAGGATTTTGATCTATCTCCCTAACTGTTTCTTGGCCTCTTGCCTAAACTCTTTGAACATTTCAAAGGATTTAGACTTATGTCTCATTAGGTACATGTAACCATACCGTGAATGATCATCGGTAAATGTTATAAAATAAACATGCAGGTTACGTGTCCCAACAATTAGGGGACCACATACATCAATATGTATTAGGTTAAGCAAGGAAATAAAAAAAAAGAGACTATAAAAATTAAAATAAATAAAAATAACAAAAAAGAAAAATAAAATAATAAAAAATATGAAAATACGAAAATAATAAAAATGATAAGGCCATTGGTTCCTTCCACCTTCCAACAATGCGCCAAGTTTGTATACTGTGGAAAGGCCATTAAGATCCTAGGAACAAGAGCCCCTTTTGCGGTCACCTAGGTGAGTCGGGATCTGCTCCTCACAAATGGGCACCTCATAGGCACATCCACTGTGTATTGGGAACATCTCCCATGAATAATAACTAATAAGTACGAGAAATGTTCCCAATGCATGGTAGGATGTGCGTGTGAGGTGCCAGGTGTGAGGAGCAGATCCGGTCTCCACCTAGGCACACTTGCAGGATTTCGTGTACTACACTAAGAAAGTAACCAAGGAGGATACCCAACTTATCAAGCTCACTGGGCATCCGATCAACAGAGAGCAGTAGGGACCCAAAGCTAATGAGTCACATCAGCACAAACCTCCCCCCAAGTAGTCACTTCCGTGGGTGACAGCTATTATACTATAGTACTAGTTAATGCTTACTACGGCGACGACATCATCTCAATGCACGAGCTGCAGTCACAACCTTTAAATCAGGTATGATACCTTAGCCACTATCATGATAGCTCTAACCATGCATTTGGTACCAACGATGCCAAAACCAGGCCTTGCTGGAAACTTGACTATCTATGACCCACCCTCCTACCACGGATACATCTCAAGTATCAACATCATTCTCGGAACAAACTATATTTGCAGCATTTGTCTCATCTCCCTTCTAGAACCCTCCTCAAAGAAAACTAGCCAAGGGAGTCTGAGAATCTTCAACAACTTCACTTCCTCGAAGCCAAGATCCCGACAGTGGAGCTGCTATCGCAAGCTATCTGTCACATTTTCAGATTTGAGCAAAATATGTTGTCCTTGAAAGTTATCAAAGCATATAACCTATCTGTCACATTTTCAAATGGTACAAGTCTTTTTGATTTGTCAAAAAAGTTTACTTGTCACTTTTTTTTAACATTTACGATCAATGAATAATATAGTTGTAGCATTTCCATGCATTCCCTTTCAATATTTCTCTCAAAGAGCAATCAATGAACATGCCTTTACAGTGTAAATTTATTTTACATTTGGTCTGTAAAATAATTTTTTTTTATTTTTAGACTGAATGTATAGGTATTCGATCTGATGTAATTATTAATAGAAATTAGGATTTCTATTTATTTTAATTTTGGATCGAAGATGGCGGCGCAGAAAAGGAGATTTCGTAGAGGAGATTTCACAGATGGTAGAATTGCAATCTGCGATTTGCAGTTTATGAAACTACAAACTATGATCTAACCTCTGTTTTGCAGGATGGATTGTGCGAACAGCCCTGTTTGACTGATTCATGATTTTCTTTTATCAGTATTTAATTTCAGATTATTTTATTGAATTAAAGATCAAACCCTAGACCCATTCAAACCAAGATTGGTTCAAACTATTTGGACCGAATCTAGGGTTTAATCAAGGCTGAAAGTCAGCCCTAATTTTCCCACTAATGGGCCTGAGGATTGATGTTTAATTAAATGGTTAATTCGGCCCAACCTGTGAAGGCCCAGTTTTAAATAGTTAAAACTGCTAAAAGCCCACTTAACACATAAAGCTATATGGACTGAACCATTCGGCCCATATACCCAAATAACATTAATGGTTAATATTATGGATTTAAAATGGGCTTCAAATGGGCCTTACAGATGATTAATTGATTGGATCAATTTATCCCTACATGAGATGTATGTGTGATGTGCTACGTACATGGGCCATAAGTGCTTGGCCCATGCTCAATCGACAGTGGCTCTTGCGCACCATGGCTGAATGCACATCATTGCCATGGTGTCCCTTTTGGTTATTGGATGACCTCCCTCAGTGGTGGGCCCCACACCTCATCAAGAGGTTACGTGCGGAACCCTAGCCGATTTAGGCCCACCGAAATCTGACTTCATGAAAGTCAGTGGGAGCCACTTTGGTATGACCTAGATCAAACTAGGGTGTAATTAACTGTTCCCTCCAGCTAATATGAGTGCATGTGATAGGGAGATTCATATGATGAACTCTCTAAAGGCCTTTCATCATTAGCATGAGGATGGGTCCTTCAGTAATGAGGAAACACACCAGAAAATGGGCTATCCATTTGCTGTTGGGCTTGTCTGAGTGTTTCATGAGATGATAGGGGCGTCATAGACCGATGTGGGAGGGGCTTCACCAAAAAATGGGAACTCTCTCACGGTACCTTGGCGTTCACGAATATGATGGGTAAGCACTCACTGGACAAAAAGGTTTACCTGAAAATGGCTCTGAACCTTGTCTGACAGAGGCCAAAGGGAAAACTCATATGATGAGTGGATATGATCCTTCACAGAAAGGTGGTGGGGTTATGCAACTGAAACAGTTGGCTCCATGCACCCTATGTGATTTCCCACATTTCTAGAGACAACCCGTAATCTCCGTCTCTGAGAAATGAGGGAAATCTCAGAGATGAATAAATGGAAATGGAACGTAGATTAAAATCCATATCTATGAAATGAACATGAATCAAATTAGGTTGTGGACTGATGTTTGCTCTTTTATCAGAAAATGGCAAACAGATCATTTGCAAAATTGTTTGATGACAACAAGTTGAAGGGCCCAAACTATGCCGACTGGTACAGGAACCTTATGCTGGTCCTAGCTTCTAAAAAGTTAGACAAAGTGGCAAAGAATCCTGCCCCGGAGCGTCCGGGTGATAGGGCTTCTGAGGCCCGATGGAGAGACTATCAGGAATGGGAGGAGAAGAACTCCCTTGCCTGATGTTACATCATTGCCTCCTTAGACAACCCGATATAGAGGCAGTTTGATCAGATCAAACTTGCCAAGTATATATTGGAAAGTCTCAGGATGATGTATGAAGAGTAGAATCGTTCTACTCAACAAAAGGTCTTGAAACAGTTCATGACCGCACAAATGACCAAGGGCCAACAAGTTCATGACCATTGTCTTCGGATAATGGGATACATCAACAAACTGGAGGCTTTTGGATCCGGGCTGGACCTTGCGACCCAGATAGATGCTATCCTTAATTCTTTGCCTCCTTCCTTTAATCCATTCATCATGAACTATAACATGAACAAGCTGAATATCAGCCTGCAAGAGCTCAGCAATATGTTGCAAAGAGCTGAAGAACTGATTAAAAAGGATGAGCCCGTAGCTATGCTTATTGAAGCAAGTAAGACAGGCAAGAGAAAGAGGAAGGTAAAGAAGCCTCAGAAGAAAGCCACTAAAGGCAAGAAGCAGAAGAAATACAAAGCATCGGATTCGTGTCACTTCTGCAAGAAGACCGGCCACTGGAAAAGGAATTGTCCTACCTACCTGGAATCCAAGAAAGGTAATTTCGAAACTTCGGTTATAGAAACCAATTTATTGGTAGCTTCTACGTCCTGGTGTATTGACTTCGGGGCTTTAACTCATGCGTGTAACTCACTGCAGAGGTTCAAGGTAAGCAGAAGTCTGAGTGAAGGACAAGTCACACTCTACTTGGGGACTACTGCAATAGTTGCAGCCACGGCCATAGGAACCGTGGAGTTACTTTTTAGAGAAGGAACAATTGTACTGTAAGATTGTCTTTATGTACAAAATTTAAGGAGAAATTTGATTTCTGTCTCAAAACTGTGTGTAGATGGTTATTCTGTCTTCTTTAGTAATACGATTACTATTAAAAGAAATAACAGATTCATCGCATACGAGGAACTGGAGAATGGTCTCTATGTTCTACATCCTTTTCTAGAAACTAACATAACCGAAACTACGTCGGCTGAAATCCCCAAGAAGAGAACCCGTGATAAGTTAATCCCACGTGTTTGTGGCATTACCGACTTGGCCACATCGGTGTTGACCGAATCACAAGGTTGGTAAAGGATGGTCCTTTGGATTTTCTAACTGTAGAAGATCTTCCCAGCTGTGAGCCTTGTCTACAAGACAAGATGACGACATGGCCATTTAACGGTAAGCCTAAAAGATGTATAGGCACACTTGACCTAATACATACTGATGTATGTGCTCCCCTGAGTGTTAGGAGACGGAATCAATACGTGTATTTCATCACCTTCACAGATGATTTTTCACGATATGGTTACGTGTACCTAATGAGACACAAGTCTGAATCTTTTCAAAAGTTCAAAGAGTTTAGACAAGAGGTCGAGAAACAGTTAAGAAGAGAAATTAAAGCCCTTCTATCAGATCAAGGTGGCGAGTATCTCTCTGACGAATTCAGGGGCTACCTAAAGGACAATGGGATAGTATCACAATTAGCTCTTCCTGCTACACCACAACTTAATGGTGTCTCAGAGAGAAGGAATAGGACCTTATTGGATATGGTCCGGTCGCTTCTCATACACTCAGAGTGACCCACATCCTTTTGGGGTTATGCATTAGAGACTGCGATTTACCTACTGAATCGGGTTCCAACCAAATCGGTTCCGAATACTCCATATGAACTTTGGACCAGAAAGAAACCAAGTGTCGGACACTAGGAGATTTGGGGTTGTCCAGCACACGTTAAAAGAACGAGTGCAGAGAAGTTGGAATCCAATACCAGTTGTTGCCTATTTTTAGGCTACCCAAAAGGCTCTGTAGGTTACCTATTCTATGACCCAAGTGAGCAGAAAGTGTTCGGCAGTCGAAATGCACAATTCTTGGAAACCGATTACATCCTGTACACCCATCGTCAGGAAGTTGTTCTTGATGAGGAGAGCTCAGGAGCAGTGGGAGATGTCCCACAAGTTCCAGGTAGTGACCAACATAGAAGATCCACTCGGGTATCCAGGCCACCAGTCCGTTATGGTTATGACCAGGATAGTTACCTGGTGGCAATCTTGACTAGTAAGGAGGATCCCGTGACTTACGTGGAAGATATGTTGGACATAGATTCCCAGAAGTGGGTGGAGGCCATGAGAGCAGAGACGGACTCAATGGAGACCAATGGAGTCTGGACTCTAGTAGATCCGCCCTCCGAGGTAAAAACAATCGGTTGCAAATGGATTTACAAGAGGAAGAAGGGCCCCGATGGTAGGGTTGAGACCTTCAAAGCTCGTCTAGTGGTGAAAGGGTACACTCAGAAAGAGGGCATCGATTATGAGGAAACCTTTTCGCCTGTGGCCATGCTTAAATCCATTAGGATCCTACTAGTTGTAGCAGCATACCATGATTACGAGATTTGGCAGATGGATGTCAAAACTGCATTTCTGAATGGAGATCTTACTGAAGATATCTATATGCAGCAGCCGCAAGGGTTCATTGCTACAGGTAAGGAAAACATGGTATGTAAATTTCGAGCAGTTAACATACCATGCTATGTAAACATGGTATGTAAACTTCTAGAAGTTGGAACATCCGTTTTGACTCTGTTGTCAAATCGTTTGACTTCGAGCAGAATCCGGATGAACCCTGTGTCTACAGGAAGTACAATGGAGATAAGGTTACCTTCTTGGTTTTGTATGTAGATGACATTCTACTCATTGAGAATGATGTAGGAATGTTTACTACGGTGAATGTATGGCTTTCACAGCAATTCTCCATGAAAAATCTTAGAGAAGCCTCTTATATACTGGGTCTTCGACTCTATAGAGATAGATCAAAGCGGATAATAGGATTATCCTAATCTGCTTACATTGACAAAATAGTCAAAAGATACAGCATGGAAAACTCCAAGAAAGGAAATGTTCCATTCAGGCACGGAGTCACTCTCTCCAAGAAGATGTCTCCCAAGACTTCTGAGGAGATTGATGGCATGAAAGACGTTTCCTATGTCGTGTGTTGTTTCATGCAAAAGCAGCAAATAGGGGTCCACTGCAGACTCCACGACCGAGGCCGAGTACATTGCCGCAAGTGAGGCTGCCAAAGAAGCCGTGTGGATGAAGAAGTTCGTTCACGAGTTGGGAGTAGTTCCGTCCAGCACATCACCCATCCCATTGTTGTGTGACAACAATGGAGCCATTGCTCAGGCTAAGGAGCCACGAGCCCACTCAAAGTCGAAGCACATCGAGAGGAAGTACCACGTACTGCGTGAGATTGTTGGTAGAGGGGACGTCCTGATTCAGAAGGTAGCGTCAGCGGAAAATGTAGCAGACCCATTGACAAAGCCACTATCACAGAAAGTGTTTGAGAAACACGTGGAAAGCATGAGACTCCGGCTTGTACCTGATTGGACCTAAGTGCAAGTGGGAGCTGTTAGACAGTTTTGTATGCCCTTAGCTTCAATCATAATGATGTACTTTATGAGTTTATTGTAAATGAATAAAAGTGCATATTTGATTCATGTTCCCTTGGTATGTTTCTGTGTAATACCCTTAAACTGGACACTTAATGAGACTCGTGTTAGTTTAGAATGTTCACAACCAGTGGGTCAGTCTGGGGAGACCTATCTTGATAAGGTTGACACTATGGTGCCACCAAGTCGGTTGGGGTGGCCTGTCTCAGCTGCCAGGGTGAGACCCTAGGCACATATAGTGTAGGATTAATTGAATCTTTGAACTTGACCAGATTTTTAGTATTGCTCTGGACCTTGGAGATTGATGGAAAAACTGGAAAGTTACACCCGACCCCTAGACTCGATTATGATACTGCACTAGGTGCCGGATTGGGCTGTCTTTGATGTACCAATTAGTGAGATCCTTAGCGGAGGTCAAAACCTGGGTATGTTGGGATAGTTTGAGAATTCATCTGAGTGGGTGATCATAGTAACAGGATCAGCCCATTTGTCGGACAAAGGTAATGATCGGGGATGCACTCTCACTGATGGAAACCAAGACTACCGGCAGCCGATTTCAACCGTTGAGATTTGTTTTGCAAAGTATATTTTATATGAGATATAAAAGTATATATATTATGGTTTCTAAAATGTTTGCAATAAGGTTTTAATTCTCGGGATCCATATAAGTAGAGAGTGCAACACTGTTCCTTGCCGCCGAGGGAGAGGTCCTCTCTTGTCGGGCAGTGTATGATCATTATGGGCTAAGATGTTATGTGTAACACCATTGAGGATAATACCTGATGGGCTAATCTTGCATCTGCCCACAATCCCTGGGTGTTACAAGGTGGTTTGGCCTAGGGACCACTTAGGGTAAGTGTTGGGCCCATAGAGCCCATTTGATGGGTTTCAGGGGGTGTACTGTCCATAATAGTGTATTCAGCCAGGCTTTGTAACAAAGGCTGGGCCGAACCCATGTGGCTGATGTGTAGATCAATGCTTGGGTCCGACGCCGTACAAGGAAGCCCAACTAGGCAGCAGTTAGGAAGGTTAAGTGAGCACATAAGCTTAATGGGCCTAAAGCCCATTTCGAACTGGGCTATTTAATTAGTTAATTATGGGGCAAATTCTGAGATGGATTAGCAGATAGGATAGGGTCTTGACCCTATCCACTCAGAGAGTCCAGATCTGAATGTGATTCAGATCTAGAAACCTCCTGATGAGATTAGGAGAAAGGTAATCTAATCTGCAGATAAGATAAGGGTTTATCCTTATCACCTAAAGAGAGGGCTGGTCCAAATATGATTTGGATAAGCAGCTCCTAATTGGATTAGGAGCTGATCCTTTGGGTTAACAAAAGATGGAGGGGGCGGTAGCCTTTAGAAGACACATAATCAGATCCTCTTCAGAGCTGAAATCTCAGAAGAAAGAATTAAGCAACCCTGCAGAATTCTTTCTTGCCGCCTCCTTGTTCTTGCCGCCCTGTTTGCCAGTTCGATCTCCAGTTGTGGGAGAAGTCAAGATTCGATCTTGACATCAGTTCTTTGAGAAAGAATTGATAGGAAACTGTGCTCACGTGCCATCCTGCTGTTTCTTGCGAAGGACAGAGTTCTTGGAGAAGAACACTGTTGATTCTGCTCCATCCTGCACTGCACTATCTTCAGTGGGAGCAGTCTTTGTATCCTTCCTTGGGCGTGAGCACCTTCGTTGGGGGATACTATTTCTCCATATCAGGTATAATCCTCTCCTACTCCTTTTGGTTCAGATCTGGTTCAGATTATGGTTCAAGAATGATCATTGAAAATATGATTTTCTAAATAGGAAATGCTATTCCAAGTTGAAGGGAGAGAAATTTTTTTTTTTTCGCCCCCTTTATTCCGCAAGATTTGGGCGTCCATATGATGGATCTCTCATCCCTTCAAATCTAATAGAAGCAGAAAAGAAAGAGTGAATCAGCCTACTAGCAAAGTTCAAAGACATATTTGCATGGTCCTACATTGAAATGCTAGGCTTGAACCATGGTTTAGTAGCACACTCACTTCACATAGAACTGTTGGAAAAATGGGATCACTATAACTTTGGAGAAGAAGCTCTGAGGCGCGTCTGAAGACACTATTTTTAGAACGTTATTTGCCCCCACTTAGTTTTACCGAGTTTGCTGTTGGGTTACAAGCAAATCCGTTCCCAGGTACAACAGAGCCTTGGGTGAGAATCTGCAACCAGAAAAGTTGAAGAATCTCCGAAGAAACCTTCTGTGAGACTATAGCAAACCGGACTAAGAGAGAGAGAAAGTGGATTTTGAAATTGTGTGTTTTTGGAGTCTGATTCCTCCTTAAATAGTTTATGAAGAGGCATGAAGAAAAGGTAGGTGCTGGTTCAGAGAAGGCACCTTGAACAGTCACAATTTCAAACATTGTGATTGTTTAAAAAGTAGTTAACAGTTAATGACTGTTAACTTTGAATTGTGCCTCTTGATCACACCCGATCGAATCGTGACCATTGATCTCATCAATGGTGATCAATGGTCAGCATTGCACCAATTCAAGGATCTTAGGTGGCATTCCTTTTGAGAGAGTGATGCCATGGTTGAAAGGAACGAATCCTTTCTTGGAATCTTGCATATTGAATCTTTTGACAATCTTGTCAATGTAACTAGATTAGGACAATCCAATTGACATCTTCAATCTATCTTTATAGAGTCGAAGTTTCATGATATAAGAAGCTTCTCCAAGATCTTTCATGGAGAATTACTGTGAAAACTATACCTTCACTGTTGTTAACATTCATGCATCATTCTTGATGAGCAAAATATCATCTACATATAGAACTAAGAATGCAACATTGTCTCTCAAAATCAAACTATTTGACTGTTGATTCAAAACAGATTTTCCAACTTCTAGAAGCTTAATTTAATTCATATATGGATCTATTGAGCTTACACACCATGTGTTTCGGACCCTTGGCAATAAAGCCTTTCGAGCATATAGATGTCTTCAATAAGATTTTCATTCAGGAACGTAGTTTTGACATCCATTTGCTAGATTTCATAATCGTAGCGTACAACTATAGCCAATAATATCCTAATGGATTTAAGCATGGCCACGAGCAAGAAGGTTTCTTCATAATCAACTCCTTTTTTAGTGTAACATTTCTCCATTAGTCAAGCTTTATAGGTCTCAACTTTTTCATCAGGGCCCTTCTTCCTCTTGTAGATCCACTTGCAACCAATTGCTTCCACTCTAGGGGTGGGTCTATCAGAGTCCAAACTCTGTTTGTATTGATTGAGCTCATCTCGGTTTTCATGGAATCTACCCACTTCAAGAAATCCATCTCTAACATAGCTTTCGTATAAGTTAAGGGATCTTCCTCATTGTTCATGACTTCCATCAAGTAATTTTTCTTGATCACACACGAAACATACAGGAGGTTTAGATACCTGAGTAGATCTTCTATGTTAGATATTGATATCTAGAACTTATGGGTTATCTCCCATTACCCCTAAGTCCTACAAATAGGCAATGACTGGTTTTGAATTCCAGTTTGTCTACACTTGTCTTTTTTACATGTCTTGGACAACCCCATACTTTAAATTGTCTAACACTTGGTTTCTTGCCAATCCAAAACTCATATGGAATCTTAGGAACCGACTTGGTTGGAACCCGGTTCAATACGTAGATCACAGTCTCTGATGTGTGTCCCCAAAAGGAAATGAGTAATTTTGAGTGGATGAGGAGTGGTCGAACCATATCTAATAAAGTCCAATTTTTTTCTCTTTGATACATTGTTTAATTGTAGTGTAGCAGGAGGAGACAATTGTGATTTAATCACTTTGCCCTTTAGGTAGTCCCTAGATTCACTAAAGGGATATTCACCTCCTCAATATGATCTAAAGGGCATTGATTTGTCTCCCTAATTGTTTCTTGACTTTATGTTGAAATTCTTTGAACTTTTCAAAAGATTCATACTTATGTCTCAATAGGTATATGTACCCATACCGAGAATAATCAATTGTAAAATTTATAAAATAAGAATGTTAGTTATGTGTCCTAACATTCATGAGACCACATACATCTGTATGTATAAGGTCAAGTGTGCTTGCATTTATTCCAAGCTAATTTATAATTGACATCTTGATCATCTTGCCTTGAAGGCAAGGCTCACAAGTTGGTAGATCTTCAGAACCATTTTCCACCAATCATGTGGTTCATTTTATGTTTGTGTCCAAGCTGGTAAACATCCTTTAACTATTTCTCGTGTTCTTTTCATGGAAATGTCTTCTGAGGTTGTTTTAGTCTAATTTGTTTCTAGAGAAATGTGGAGTATATAGAGATTATTCTCAAGTTCTCCATAAGCAAGGAATTTGTTATTCAACGTAATTGTAATCTTATTACTAAATAAAATAGAATAACCATTCTTACATAACATAAAACTAAAAATCAAATTTCTCTCAAGTTGCGAAACACACAGACAATTTTTAGGGTAATAATCCCTTCTCTAAAAACTAAGTTTATTGATCCTATAATAGCAGATACAACCATTAAGATGTACCCATGTAGAGCACAATCTCGTCATCACTCAGTCTTCTACTTTCCTTGAACCCCTACAGAGTGTTACATATATGAGCACAATCTCGTCATCTATGACTTGAGTTTTGAAAATACCTTCTTTCTTCTTAATGGATTCCAGGTATTGAGGACAATTCCTCTTCCAAGGCCTAATCTGTTTGTAAAAGTGGCACTCATCTAATGACTTTTGTCTTTTTTGCTTCTTTGATTTGCCAACCTTCTTCTGAGGCCTCTTAGAAAGTTTTATAGAATTTATAGATAATATGAGCATGTTTTTAATATTATATGTTCTTCATGGTGTACAAAAATATGTATGATAATGAGAATTATTGTTATTAAGGATGGAAGTGGCCAAAAATACAAAAAATAAAGAAACCAAAAAAAGAAGGGATTAATGCCTTACCTATGACCCATTGGCCTAATCGTATAGATCACTGGTTCAACAAGAAAAGGTCATTCACTCATTAACCAAGTCAATAGACTTTTTTTTTCTTAATGAATATGGTTTTACTTGAAGCATACTACAAAATTTGTCTAGGCGATTGTGTCAATCAATTCAATTGCCCAATTCAACCCCAAGTTGAAAACATTGATATATATCGTAGGTAAAAAGAGTTGGAGCTAGGTATTTAGGTTGAAAGGCAACAAATCATTAAAATTTTATCATTATCATCATTTAAAATTGACACATGCAATACATGTGCACATTTACTAGTACTCCTTAAATATAAAAATTGGAAATATAAAGAGAAATTGGGGTCAGATGCCTAATAAGAAATGCAAGATAAGAAGATAAGCATCTTATAAATTTTTTCCTAGCGTCTTATAAAATTTTCGTATTTATGAAAAATCTTGGTTAGGTTCCTCTCAAAATGACCTTGGTGGAGGTTTAAGGAATTTTCCTTTTATACAATCACAACTTTTTTAGTAAAATTTCCAATTTTTCTCTATGCAAATGGGACCCATTCAGTACTTATCCCCTAATTTTCTATAATTGAACAATGGCAGGGTACCAGCTCAAAAACACCTCATATTTCTTCTTATGAGGTAAAATGGTACAACAACCTAAACGGTGTCTCCTTAAATAAATTAGATTAAGGTTAAAGATATTGTGAACTACTTTATCTTCAAAAAAAATCTACTTTTCCCTTTAGTAAAGGGAACAAGGGCTTACCCTTCTCAAGCAAACTCAAAATTCTTTCTTTTCTTTGTTATCCAAGCAAACTCAATCTTTTAACTTCTATTAAAGTTCAACCTAACCTAAATTAAAATATTACCCAAATGTTTTTTTTTTTTTCTTTATCAAAAGATTAGATTCTCACGCAAACTAAAATGGGTTTCTTTCTAGTCTCGTCCCACCATGGAGACTCACTAGGCAAAGATTGGGCTTGAAACATTGCTTTTGATCCCACGATTCTACTCCTTAATGAAACTCCTCAAAGCAATCCACAAATCAAAGGGGAAGTGGAGGTTACTGAGCTCTCAAGCTGCTCCAACCCAATGGTAGGCCCTAATCCTCTGACCTAACAATAGAGCTGGAATCAGGTAAGATTCCAATGGATCCAGCTACATCTGAATTCAATCTTATTATTGAAAATTGAAATCCAAATCCAATCGGTCGGTCTTGAGATCTTGAATAGGATTGGACTCGATCACATCTTATTATTGAATATAATTATCTATTTATATATTATAAAATTTAATGGGACTCACATCTTAATCTGATCAGATGAGATTAAATTTACGTCCATCTGAATCCGAAATAATCAGATTGGTTGCCGGATTGTGGGTTTCGGATCTACATACCAAGTTCCCACGGGCCTATAGTAAACTATGGTTCCTGTGCCTGCATTAACCATTCTTTTCTTTCCTTGGGGTAAACGGTTAGTTCCACGTAAACTAAATTCTTTTCTTTTTCCGTTCAATCAGCACACAACCTCTTAACATATAATTAATCATTTCAGCCTAACCCTACACTCTATAATCCTTTCCTTTTTATTCTTGGTATGAACTTTATGGGTAAGCTTCCTCCACAAACATATCCAAGCCCCATTATAAAGCGGAGGAGAAGAGTGAAAATGCATCTCTAATTCTAAATTCCTAAAGAACAAGAAGAGGAGAAAAGAAAAAGTAAGGAGAGACTCAAATTCTCAGACATCCAAATGGCATCTGAAATAAACTTGAAGCTTCTGGTAGATATGAACACCAACAAGGTCCTATTTGCAGAAGCAGGGAAGGAGTTAGTAGATTTCGTCTTCCATCTTCTTAGCTTGCCAATGGGCTCCATAATGAGACTTCTCATCCCACTAAGCTCCAGTAATGGATGCTTTGGCAACCTGTACAATAGCGTCGACAATCTGCATGAAATGTACATTCAGGCTAACACAGACAAGGCCCTTCTGTTGCAGCCTGAGATTGCATCTTCAACATCATCTGGTTTCGGCCAGGAAATTGTTCTACTTCAGCCTCAGAGTGGGATCAGGGCTAATCCTTTGCCAAAACTGAAATTCTACAGGTGTCCGAGGACATGCGGGACCGTGACCAATGTTATGTTTACTCGGTGTACTTGTGGATATGAAATGTCCTCTGAAATGCAACTAATTGAACCAGCGGTGGCGGCCACACCTACCAGAAGAGGTTATGTAAAGGAAGTGGTCACCTACATGATCACTGATGATTTGGAGATATCACCTATTTCTACAGTCTCTACTATCGCCCTCCTCAGCAAGTTTGGTATTAACGGAATAGATGCCTTAGAAGAGATGGTTGTGGAGCTTGGCAGGGACGAGGTAGCACGTAATCTCTACACCCGTCCACCTCTCTCTCTCTCTCTCTCTCAAGGCTGTTTTGGTTTTGTACAGGGGTTGGCTTTGTTAAGGGCTTCATTACAGCCGAAGTCAGTTCTCACAAAAGTTTTCCAGGGGGAGATATCTAAAAGAAGTCGTCTATCAGTTCCATCAAATCCGAGGAGGTCTCTATAATCTGTTTTTCCATTGATATTTGAATAAAATATAATTAAGATGATCAGAAGGCTCTATTTATTGTTACTAGTGTATTTTATTTCATTTACCTTGTGGGGAGTTTCTATTTATTTCTATGATATAGAAACACTTATTATCTTGCATGCATTTCATGCAGTAGCTAAAATCCCCACAGTTTTCCATCCATTTCGAGGTGCACATACCTCAGCTCATAGTCACATGATGTTGCAAAATGCATTAAGCACAGGGTGCAACCTTTAATATATATAAGCTACACTTTTTTTTTTGAATTGAATAGAGTAAAATTTGCACTGTTTTTTTTTTTTTTTTTTTTTTTTTTTCTAATGTCGCTATAGTTCTGTGAAATCTGAATATTCACTTAAGAGGGTTTTGCAATTATAAGCACTACTAGAGAAGCATATAGTTTTGTTTCCTTTTCGAAGTTCCCTCTAGGATGAAAGTAGCAGCATGGCTTCTAACTTAATTCTTTTGGATGCCAGCACATCTGATAAGAATTCTGAAGCTGTTCAAACTGCATCAAATGATAGGAAAGTGCAAACGGAAGACATTCAAATAAGCGTGGTAGATGGGGAGAAGTAAACGGCAGGCCTGGTCATGGAGCCAATTATGAACTTCATTGATTCAACACCATCTGGAAGCTATGGCATTCCATCACATTCGACCATGATTCTTGTTTACAGCCTTCTATTACAAATGTACTCTTCGGCCTCTGGCTTTTATCCTACAATAAAATGAAATGGGTTTGTATCAGTTGAGGAAAAAAACTCTAAATTCAAAATTGATGAAGGCCTTGTCATTTGTGATTTAGGAGCTTCGTTCTCCTGAGTTTTTTTTTAAAAAAAAAAAAAAAAGTAACTGTATAAAACATAACATCCAATTCTGCATTGAGAATATCTCCATACTGGATACTGTGCTCTCATGGTATTTACATGGTTTTTGCTTTCAGGAAATCCTGCCTCGTGTTTTAGTCCTTTGCATAAACAGGAATCAGTGGATGCTGAGACAATTATGAATTGAGATCCACATATGAGAGCTAAACATGGTGTGTCCTGATTGACACCAATATTACGAATAAAACCGTAGAGGATACGAACTTGGGTCTTTTATGTTCGCTCACCCAAGGAGTCTTTACAGAACATATCAAATACTGCATTGCTACAGGAGTTCGAATTTGCGCCCCACCGCCTGGCACCCCAAAAACGTCCCATACAATAGAAACCCACCGCGTGTCCTGCCCCCGCAGGACCGTGCCAAATTTCACCCAAAACAAAAATTTTCCCCCATTCTTGCTCATACTCGGTCTCTCAACCTGCCCAGTTTAACCAACCCTGACCCCTGTACCTCCTCCCCCATCTGAGCTGGGCAAAAAATCCGGCATCGACAACCGTTCCAGCAGACACATCACATACCGGAGGTATTCTCCATCCCTCTCATGATTGAGGAGAAAAAATGGAGAAAGGAGTAGTTTCTTCTATTTCTTAACTTATAGGGTTCATTTTACAAATACTGCAGAAACAAAAACTTTGCGCTTGTGAAACAATTTAACCTTTGTCCTCGCCAAGTAGAAGTCTCTGGTTTCATAACAGAAGAGCCAAGTATTCATCTGTTCATAATTTTCCTATTTTGTGCATAATATATGTTTGATTGAAGTGGGAGTTGATTAAAAACTTGTTTTGAGAAAATGGGCTTGCATTAAATTTCCATTTCTTTCTTGAAAAACGTCTACTGGACGAAGTTGAAGCAAACGGAGGTAGAGTACGAGTATTTAAAGCGTGCTGCGAAACACTGACGGAAGAGAACAGGAGGTTGCAGGAGGTTACAGGAGTTTGCAGGAGTAAAGAGCCCACCCCTTCTACATGCAACTCCCAGCGACCACCCTGACCATGTGCCCCTCCTGCGAGAGCGTTCCCACCACCTTGACAGATCCCTCCACCATGACAGGCACCAGCGCCGCCACCACCACCCCAGCCACAAACAAGGGATGGGAGGTACCTCTAGTGTGCCTACCAGAACAGTCGTCCACGCCAGAATTCTCGCCAATCTCAGATGAGGGAGGTGCAGAGGTCAGGGACTCGGGTAACACAGGGCAGCTCAAGAGACAGTATGAGCAGGAATGGGGGGAAATTTTCAATTTGGATCCGCACGATCTGAGGGGGCATGCGTGTGGGAGGACACGCGGCGGGTTTCTATTGTGTGGGACATTTTTGGGGCGCCAAGCCGTGGGGTGAAGATTTGAACTCTTGCTACTATGGCAAGCAATTGTGCTTTGGAGTTGCAACTTCGTCCAGGTTAGCCCAATGCAAACGGACCTGATCAAATAATCGAATCTTATCCATCGGATTTATATAGGATTCGTGTCAACTCAATTTACAGTCAGATATTGAATAACATAATTAATAAGTTAAATTGAAGCGAAAAAAATTAATAAGTTAAATTAAAAGTGATTGAAATATTATACATCATGAACAAAATATGTTGAAAATAAATTTTATGGAACTTCAATCAATGACTCTTAGAATATAAATTTCAAGTATATATAGCAACATATACATTTGAATATTAATTTGGACAATGTCTAGGGTAAGAAATATGAAAGGGGTGATCCAAGTGTTTGAGAAAATGTCAACTTTTAAAATTACTTTCATAAAGAGTTGTGTGGTGGGGATCAATATGAATGAAAGAGAGGTGACAGAATGTGCAACCATTTTGGACTAGAAGTTTCCGGTGGCCAATGAATTACTTGGGATTACCTTTGGGAGGAAACCCAAGAAATGTGACGTTCTGGAACTTGGTGGTGGACAGGTCTACAAAAACAAATGGAAGGCTAACTCTGATCAAGTCAACTCTGGCCAACTTACCTGTCTACCTTCTTTCAATTTTCAAGATTCTTGTGAGGATTTGTAAAAGCGTAGAAGAGTTAATGAGGGATTTTTTTGGAAAGAATGGAAGGACCACAGGGTTAGATGGGAATTAGTAAGTAGAAGTAAGGAGTTTGGTAGCTTAGGGACTGGGAACATCCACAAGAGGAATATGATGTTGTTAGGTAAATGGTTGTAGAGATTACAAAAGGACAAGGACAAACTGTGGACAGAGCTTATTATAAGCATCCATGTGCTAGCGGCTGATGGCTGGGATGCCAGAGTTTTGGCATGAGTTACTAGTGTGACGCCTTGGAAAGCTATTCATGCCATCCTTCCACACTTCCTACCCTTTGTTAGGTATAATCTGTGTTCAAGGAATTTGGTAAGATTTTGGGAACATGTGTGGGTGGGGAGATTCACCACTTAAAGATCAATTTCCTCTTTATATTCTTTTTCTAGTAGTAGTTATAAAAATGAGCATGTTTCTACCTTCTTATCCTCTTCTGGTTTAGAGCCTGAACTAAATTGGGACTTGGGGTTAAGACGGGGTTTCAGAAACTCAGATGTGGACAATATCTTGGATTTGATCCAAATTCTCTAAAAGGTTCTCTTGGATCCCTCTAAGTTGGAGTCTCGAATTTGGACCCTTTTTTCCTCTAGTTGCTTTACTTGTTCCTCCTTCAAAGCCCTATCACACCTTCCAGTCCCAACATTCTTTCCCTATTAAAGAAGTGTGGGGAAACTGATCCCGCCAAAGGTTGGGGCATTCTGCTAGGAAATATTCTTGGAAAGAGTTAACATTTGCAACCTACCTCAAATAAAGAAGCCTTTTTGGTGCTTGTCTCCTAACCGGTGTACTTGTAAAAATGGCAAGTTTTGTTACTACTTATTTATCTCTTGGCCCTTTATTTCTTCTATTTGGGTTTGGTTTCATTCTCTATTTGGTTGCAGGTGGACTCCCCCACCAAGTCTACAAAGCCTCTTTGACTCTTCTATTGGTAGATGGACAAAAAAAGAGGGAAAAAGATTGTAGAGATGTACAAGGGCAGCAGTTTGTTGGACAATTTGGGAAGAAAGAAACCAAAGAATTTTTGCTGAAAAAGAAAAAAGCAAAGAGGCAATCAAAGAAGTGATCACTTCCAAGGATTAAAGTATCGATATCGGGTATCATATCAGACCACTCGGATACGGATATGGATATGCTTTGGAAACACATGGATACAGACGAAAAGATATGGATACGCCAAAAAATGCATACAAATTCCATAAATATATTAATAACATTATTTTTAAGATCAAAATAGCCATAATTAATGTATATATACATAGAAAATGTATATTCTAAAGGTATATGTGAAGAAATATACTATAATTAATATAGTGGGATGCATAGAAATCATAAAATTTTATTAATATGGTATGAATCAAGAATCCTGGAACATATATATATATATATATATATATATATATATATATATATTACAAATTAATACATGCACAAAGCTATTATTATATTATTTTCTATTTACTTTCAAGGCACAAAACATATGCAACTATTATATGTGAATTACTATATCGATTATTTTATAGCGGGATGCATAAGAATCATAAAATTTTATTGATAATGTATCAATCAAGAATCCTGGAACACATTATATATTTTTTTACAAATTAATACATGCATAAAACTATTATTATGTTATTTTCTACTGAATTTCAAGGTACAAAACATATGCAACTATTATATGTGAATTATTATATCGATTATTTTCTATTTTACTATTTTTAATTTTTAATATTAACCGAAAGTCAACTAAAAATTAATTCTCAAATGTTAAGTTAACAATACTTCTAAGATACACATCATATGAAAATTCAAATTTTAACTACTAAAATAATTATTCCATTATTAATATTTTTATTTCCATAAATTTTGAGATAAAAAAATCATTTTTTGATATAAATGTAGACTAACGACTTTTACAAATTCAATTTATATTATATTCTCGTGGTTTTTGTATATAATATTTTTATTTTTATAAATAATATACTTTTATTTAGTTCAACTTAAAATATTAATTAATAATTTATAAAATGTTAAGATACATATCATGTTCAAATTTATAAATATTAAGTACTAAAATAATTATTCTATTATTAATATCTTTATTCATATAAAGTTCTTGAGATTAAACAGATTTTTTATATAAATGTGAATTTAAGAAATTATTTATTCTATTATAATATTAGTTTTGAATTTTTTTTATTTTGCTGGAATTGTTAAACACAAATGTAATTTATCTGCATTACATGTGGACACTAGAATAGAAAAAAAGCTATTTTATTTCATTAAATTTCATAAGATGAAAAGTGGCCTAGTGGATTAAGCGCGTGGATAAGGCTTTAACGCTGGGGGATATTTAAATCCTTGGTCACTTCTACTTCTAGGGTGGTGCTTTGGGTAAAAACAGTGGAGATATTCAAGGACACCCAGACAACGACACTACTGAATTGGAAGGAAGTAGCAGAATTGGCTTCAAGCAGAAGTGTTGCTCAACTTCTATGGTCTCTACCTTGTGCAAGGTTTGTTAAGCATAACTTTAAGGGAAGCAGTGAAGGTAACCTTGGTCCATCAGGAATTGGTGGAGTTTTTAGAATGGAGGAAGGTTCAGTCATAGCTTTGTTCTCAGGCCCAATTGGTGTGGGAGACTAATTGCCTGCAAAAATGATGGTTTTGATGGAAGGTGTGAAAAGGGATAAGGAATTAAGTGTTAACAAGATGATCATTGAAGGAGATTCTAAAGTGGTAATTGGTTGGTTAGGGAAGGAAGGTGATGGATTGTGGACATACATTAATGAACGAAGACAGTTCACGTGGCTAACTCAAGGTATGGAGGTGAGAGTGCAATGGGTAAAAAGATGTGCCAATTCTTTTGCAGATGCACTAGCTAAACAAGGATAGGGAAGAAATCAGTTACATAGGGCTACCTTGTAATGGTATCTTTTGGGGGAGAGTTAAGAGAACCTCCCCCCACCATTGTAATTGACTATTTCTTTTTAATGGAAAGTAATTGTTATTAAAAAAAAAAAAAAAAAACATATACATTTAAGTTGAATAGAATGGATTATATTGAATGGGATAGGGGTGGATCCATATTCAATCCAATTATAAATATATTGAATTCAAAATCAGATAACAGATTTTGTAGCCCTACGCCCAAATCCAACCCAATAAATTGGGATCGATATTGGTATCTTGAAGCACCATATCTTTGTACACACATATGACTAGCCTCCTCAGAAAAAGAAGCAAAACAAATTTTTGGATGAATATCTAGTAGTGATAAATCAAATCTAATATAGTTTCTACATCTGTTATATATACAAGTATATGGTCCAGGGCCTGGTTTGAGTTAAAAATCTTTTATTTTTGTAAAGAAAATTTCATTTAAAAAGAAAGAAAAAAAAAGGAATACATGACCAGACCACACTAATTAACCAGGAGACAACTCCAACCTAATTAACTCAAGCTTTTATAACATTAACCAAGGCCTTTAGCGGCATTTATATCCTGGGTTCAACTAAACAAACCATAACCTATCTGAGATGGGAAAAAGATTGCTTCTTTATGCCATCCAGTCCATCAGGGCAAACCCTGCATCCCTTCACAGTATTTCAGCTTTGCATATCTTCCAGCCTCCCTTAAACTCTTTCAAAACCCTCAATGTGAGGTGAGAGAAACAGTAGTATGACATGGATTTTGGGTATTCTTTTCTGAAAAAAAAAAAATAGCATGCAACTTTGTGGAGGCATTGAAGCTGGGAAAGGAAAAGAGGGATTACTGACATTGGTAAAATCTCTCTATTGCTGATAACATGGATCAATCTTTTTCTATATCTGGTATAAAGGTATAGAAAGACATACAACCTTTTTGAGGAAGAGAGAATAATTAAACTTTAGAAATTTATAGAGGGAAAAATTAGAACTGAAATTTTAAGATATGGTTAGAACTACCTGAAACTCAAGAGAGTTCTCTTCACACCCCCATCTAACACAATATGCCACAGGCATTGGGTGAAGAGTAGAAAACATTATTTACAATGCCTTTATACATAACAACCAATGTATTCTTCCAGCAATCAAATATTCAATCAATGTACATTAAATCAGCTTACTTATTTCCAGTAAAACATACAAGTAACACTAGACAAATTAAAGAAACTTCAAATGAAGTTACCTTCTCACTTTTCTAATTTCCTTCCAATGGGGGGACTTAAGAGAGAGTTGTGTGGCCAATTATCTGATTAGAGATGGACATTTTGGCCCATCTATTAGAACGGTAACAGGGACTGTCAAAGTGCATTCTAAATTTCAAATTTCTAGTACATACATCTCAATGTAAAAGGCAGACAACAAAATGTTAAACAGTGCTCATGACCCTTCACCTTAAGATGTAAGGTTTTCCTCTTGTACTTGTATCCATGGGTGGTCTACTGTCAACAGAATAGCAGAATGAGACGGAATGAGAAATCAAAAACCAGAGTCTTAGTATAGAATTAGAAAGGGATGAGAAACCTAACAGCATAAAGAAATACTTCTGATGAGTTGCTCATCTGATACAGTCCTTGGGCTAAGGGTACGAGGAAGGATTTTCCTCATTGGTAATTATGTTTTTTCCCAAGATAGATGGACATAAATTCTAAGCAAGGATTTTTGTTTTTGTCTTCTTTAAATATAGTAACAATGGCACTTGCTAAATATAATTGGACTTTTTCTTGTTTTCCCTTCTCTTCTTCTCTTCTCTTTTCAGTTTTGCAGGTATTCATACTGAAAACAATTGTGATGTCTGTCTAGTGGGGATGGTGAAAACGATTGGAAGATGGTGCAACCATGAATACATAATTGGGGCCAGCAAATGGGGATGATTGGAAGATGATGAGAGGCAAATCGAGGAAATCCAAACACTAGAGTGAGTCCTGGGGATGAAACGAGTGGCACGAAAGTCAGAAGAAAGCAGGCAAGTGTTGGTAGTAGTTTAAAGTGTTAGACAGTGTATGCCCTTAGCTCCAATCAGATTGATGTACTTATTATCATTTATTGTAAATGAATAAAAGTGCATAATTGATTCATGTTATTTTGGTGTGTTTCTGTGTAATACCCTTACACTAGACACTTATGAGACTCGTATTAGTTTAAAATCTTCACAGCCGTTGGATAGAGCTGGGGAGATTTATCCTGCCAAGGCTGACACTGATGTGCCACCAAGTGGGTTGGGGTGGCTTGTCTTAACTACCAGGGTGAGACCTGAGGTACATGTAGTGTGGGCTTTCTTGAAACCCTGAACCGGACCAAATTTCAGTATTGCCCTGGACCTTGGAGACAAATGGGCAAAACTAGAATGTTACACCTAACCCCTAGACTCGATTATGGTACTACACTAGGTGTCGGATTGGGCTGTCTTTGATATGCCAATCAGCGAGATCCTTAGGGGGGTCAAAACCTAGGTATGTTAGGGTAGTCCGAGCATTCACCTGAGTGGGTGATCATAGTGATAGGATCAGCCCCTTTGTCGGACAAAATGAATTATCAGGGAATGCACTATCTCTGATGGAAACCTAAACTACCGGCAGTTGATTTCAAACTAGTTGAGATTTGTTTTGCAAAATATATTTATATAGAGATATACATATATTATGGTTTCACAAAATATTTGCAAAAGGTTTTAATTCTCAGGATCCATGTGAGTAGAGAGTGCAACACTATACCTTGCAGCCGAGGGAGAGGTCCTCTCTTATCAGGCAGTGTTTGATCATTATGGGCTGAGAGATCAAATGTAAGACCATTGAGGGTAATACCTAATGGGCTAATATTGCATCTGCCCACAGTCCTTGGGCCTTCATAAGGTAGGACCCAATGACCATTTAGTGTAAATGTTGGACCCATTAAGAGCCCATACTAATGGACTCAAGGGTTCACTGTGTTCTGTAGTAAATTCGGCCAGGCCTTGTAACAAAGGCTGGGCTGAACCCATGTGGCTGATGTGTAGATCAATGCTAAGGTCCCACGCCATACAAAGAGAGCAAAGTTAGCAGCATTTAAAGGGAAAGTGAGCTATGTGACTAAATGGGCCTAAAGCCCATTTCAAACTGAGCTTAAGTGAGTTAATTAAAAGGGGGCGAATTCTGATTTATAATCTGATAAGGATTAGCTAAAGGATAAACCTTATCCATTTAAGAGTCCAGATCCAAATATTAGATTTGGATCAAGAAACTCTTTCCTAATTGGATTAGGAAGTTAATCCAAAGAAGGCTATAAATAGGGGGCAAATTCACCAGTTTATGCATTCAGCAATCTGCAGAATTCTTCCCCAGTTCTTGTTACCCCTACCCAATTCGATTTCCACTCTTGGATCTGATCAAGAATAGTTCTTGATATTGTTTCTTGCTAGAAGAAACAATCTAAAGTCGTGCTCACCTGCCCCTTGCGTGATTCTTGCTAAAGAATTAGGGTTCTTGTTGAAGAACCACTTTGTTGATCCTGCCTCATCATACGCTATGTCATCTTCAGTGGAGAAGGGTTTTGGTCACCTCTTTGGGCATGAACACCTATGTTGGGAGTTACTGTTATTCTGTATCAAGTGCATCCCTACTTGCTTCCTTTTGGTTTCAGATTTGGTCCGGTTTGTTTCAAGAACGAACTTTGAAAATTCAGTTTTCTAAATTAGGGAATAGAATTCCCAGATGGGAGAAAGAAATTTTTGAAATTTCACCCGGCCACCCCACATGGTTCGACCATCCATATGATGGATCTCCCATCCCTTCATAAAGAATGTTTTGGTGGGAAGGGAGTTCAGAAGGAACCTCTTCTCAGGATCGCATATTGTCAATTCAAGAGACAAAGCTGGGAGGCAAAGAGAAAAAGGAGCATTTCGTGGAGAAGGCCAGACTGCCAAGCTGGCCGACAGAAGGGAAGGTAACATTAAAGGTGGGTGCTGAGTGTTTTTACCTTGTATCTGATGGGCAGGGGAGATAAAATGGAAGCAGTTCTTAGATGCTTGTCTAGTGGGGATGGTGGAAACGAAACTTACAGTGGAGGAATTGCAGAGGTGGGCTTCAAGGAATAGGTCAAGACCTGGTTCAAAAGGATACCCCTTTGGAGCTGGGCCAACCACATTTCGGTTTGAACTCAATACTAGGCCAGAGTGGAGGAAGTCTCTCTGACTTAGGAAGTTCACTAAACACCCGTAGAGACCAAAACCAAAAGGAAGAAGCAAGGCATCTTGGATCTGTTGCTGACTCAATGCTTAATCAAGTGGAAGCAGGGTCCGCAATAGACAAAGTTCAAGGGGATCGCCAAAGCTTGACTCCATGAGGAGGGGTAGCTGAAGCTGAGGAATCAATGGAATCAGGAAAAGATCAAAGGCAGATGGAGATCTCTATAGTTGAACATGAAATTTTGAGCTCTCCAGTTGGAACCATGACCTTGGATGAGGTTCCAGTGGATCAACCTTTAGTAGTGATTCCGACAGGTGAGTGGCCCCAAACAGATACGCATTTGCAGGGCTTGGGGAAGCTGAACCAAGGAAGATTGCAGCTGATCCCTAGTGTGACTGGTGTGACTTGGAGGATCCATCTCTATGGGTGTTACCCAAGATGTTGAGCTTCTGAGAATTCTTGGGGGTCTCAATGAAGGGTTTGGAGGAAGAAGCAAAGTTTTTCTTAATGGAAGTTGAAAAAAGGGTGCTGGAAGAGAGGGGAAGAAAAGGGAGGAAAATGGAAAGGGAGTTGTTTAACTATCTTGGGGTTTAAACAATAAAGTAGGCACCCCTTGAGGGGGTGGAAGAGCCAAAAGAAGATGAAGAATAGGGTATAGGGGGAACAAAGTCTCTCGAGAATTCTACCCAAAACCATTACCATGAAAATTATCTCTTGGAATGTAAGAGGCCTAAATTCAGGACGAAGGAGGGTCGTAATCAGTGCCTATATCAGAAAATGGAATCCCAACATACTATGCCTTCAGGAAACAAAGATGGAGACAATGGAAGCAGCAGATATCAGATCATTGTGAGGAGTCAGAAATTGTGAATGGGCAAGTACTGTCAGCAATAGGCACTGTGGGAGGCCTAGTAATAATTTGGGATCCAGATGTTTTGAAGTTGACAGACAAAGTAGTCAGTCAGTTCTCTCTCTCTATTCTCTTCCGTTTTTGCGAAGATGGGTGGGAATGGATTTTTTCAGGGATGTACAGACCAAATGAGAATGCACTAAGGAGATTCTTTTGGGGGGAATTGGATGAGGTGAGAGGTAGCTGGGAGAAACATTGGGTGGTGGGTGGAGACTTCAACACAATTAGGTATGCACATGAGAAGAAAGGTGGGATAGGATGCCAAGAGGGGCGAGGGGTTTTGCAAACTTCATAAGCTGATGGGATTTGGTGGATATTCCTTTGTTGGGGTCTAAATACACTTAGACCAATAACCAGGAAGATCTAACTTAAGTGAAGCTTGATAGATTTATGGTTTCAACTGAGTGGGAAGAAAAATTTGGACAGTTATTGCTAGAAGCCCTTCCCCGTCCCCTATCCAGTCACACTCTTATCTGTTTGGATAGCAAAGGGATCCCCCCTAAACCTTCCCTCCTTTCAGATTTGAAAATCTTTGGTTGGAAGAGGATGGTTTTGTGGGGTTATTGGAAGTCATATAATCGGCAAGAAACTGAAAGGTTTAAAGGAAAAGTTAGAAGTTTGGAGAAAATTGGAATTTAAAGGAGTGGAGGTGAAGAAGAAAGAGTGTTTAGACATCATTGTTGAAGTGGATAGACTGGAAGAAAACTCTCAATTATCAGAAGAAGATAGAAGAAGAACTAAGGCCAAAATAGAGTTTGATAAATTATCATTCCAAGAGGAAATTAAATGGAGGTGAAGATCAAAATGCTTGTCGCTGAAGGAGGGTGAGTTACAATAACCTCCCTGATGAGTTACAGACAGTAACCTCTTCCCAATAAAAATAAAAAAAGAAAAAAAAAACAAACAGAAATACTTCTGATGAGTTACAATAACCTCCCTGATGCAATACATCACTAAAAATACAACTTTCCACGGTTTTACTGCAAATTTTCCATACAAGAATAACCAAATTCTAATATCACCATACGGTTTTGGATCTACATCTTTTTCTTTTTTTTTATAAACTACATCTTTTTTCTTTTCCCTTCAGACAATTCTTGATCTTTTAACCGACAAGCAATAAAATGTATGTTTACCACTAATGTGAAATTAATATGAAATTTCACTGATATTGCCAAAAAGAAGAAAATAGCATAACATGACCAGTTTCAAAAGTTAGCATGACTAACTCTTACATAGATGGTGTTACTGAAGCTTTTCCAGATCTGGCCTTTGGTCAAGTATCTTTTCTGTCGAACCATCAGGAAATGCATCTGGATAGGTAGCCAAGATCTTCCCTTTCATGCTTCTGTTATTAAAATTATCAATACTAAATCAATATCAAGAACACAACCTTTTGGAAAAGAAGATTATCAGTAAATAATGAAGGTTCAAGACTTCAAGAGTATTCTCCTTCCGAGGAGATTATTAGACCCAGTGACACAACTAAACAAACAAAATGTCTGAAATGTAATCTCAATATAAAAGAGGGAGGCATGCAACTTAACTTGGTAACATCAAAGGATTAATAAAAAGAAATAATGGAGGTTCAAGTACATCTGAAGCATTGTATTGAAAGAATAAACTGGACCTATGGTAGGTTTTCCATCAACAATAGGAACTAAAACTATGATGATTAAGTTTTCTATCATTCATATTAGGATACCTGTTTTGTCATGTTTGTTTCACCTACAAAGTCTCAGCCAATTGAAAAACCTTCTATCCCTCATATTAAGTTACAACAACCAGAAAATATTCTGAGGTTAATTAATTCAGCACTTGGAGAATTAATAGCCACTCAACATTGTTGCCAATACAGCAATGGGGAAATAGTTGTTTTAGTTTCCTTGTATGGTAAAAATAAAATTTCATTAAAAGAAAACAAAATGTACAACCTAATAGGTGATAAGGTATCACCACATACAGCTTGAAACAAACTACAAAAAGCATTCAATATAATTCTCCACTTTACAAATTTGAAACCCCAGAACTTCCCCAAGATCCTCCCTCGTGATTTGTCTAAATTCTGGTAACAGTAACACCCAATCTGGCATCAGATTTGCGACAACTTCCACAATTTTATCCAAACTGTGTTTTGTCTTCAAAAATTCTTCTGTTTCTTTCCTTCCATATGTTCCAGCAGATTGCAAATGGAATGCAGCTCCAGATCGCCTTTTGCTTTCTTGCTTCCTCTTATCTTTGGCCCCAAACATAGCAGCAAACAGCCTCCACAAAAAGCCAGAAATCTTGCACAAATAAATGACTAACATTTTCCTCTTGCTATTTACATAGGAAACACATATTGGCCATATTGAACCCCTTAGATTTCAGATGGTCCACAGTCAAGATGCTACCCATGGCCATAAGCCATGCAAATGCTTCTGTTGAGTTTTGGGCTGATAACATTTGTTTTTATTTACAAAGCATAGTTAGAAAAAAGATGGGAATGTTATCTTCATCAACTAATTGGCCAACAAAAATCAGATTTGTAGTGAGACTAGGAACAAGTAAGGTCTTGGTAAGAGGGAAAGATGTAGTGGGTGAAAGATTAAGAGACAGGTCATTACTAGCAATGATGTTTAACTTTTCACCATTGGCAGTAACAATATGTTTGTGATGGGTTTCAGTAAGGTCACTTGGTTGGTCAGGGTAGGCTCCTGTCATATATGATTGGTAGCTCCAGAGTCAATGATCCAAACATGAGAAGGAGAAGAACAATAACTAGAGAACTCACCAGGTAAGCCAATAGTAGAAAAGGCAGAAGAAATAGCAGATGTTACCAGTTGTCGAAGGTTTTCCCTAACCATAGATGCTAGAGAATCACCTTTAACAAAAGAATCACCACCAGTAGTAGATTTCTTACTCCCATGTGCTACAGCAGCAATGCCAATCCCATAGGCCATTTCAGCAAGAAAGCAACAGTCCAGACACAAGGATATCAGAGAACCAAATTCAGCAACAGTTCCCTCTAGTCCAGGACGAAAGACAAGTACTCCAATGCTAGAGAAGGTCAAGGGAACCCAATAAAATACCATAAACAGCTTCAGCAATCAAGGACTTGAGTTGACAGTCCAAAAAAGGCAAGTTTTAGGATTGTCAAATCTAAAATCTCTCAAATTTTGAAATCTGAAACAAAGAAGGGAAGCAAGAAAACCCTAGGACGAGACCAGATCTACTGTTATAGGTTGATCGATTCAGGCCGATTGAGAGATAATTGTGGTTTACCAACATATCAAGTGTCTTTTCCAAGAACAGAGAAGTATCTTGTGCTGATCGAAACAGCCCTTAGAAGATTCCAAACCAGAAACTGAGTGTAAGGATAAAAAGAGCTTGAAAGAACCCTTCAAGTTAGAGAGTATTGCCGCCCCAAGATGGCCTGAAATACAAAGTTGTTGCAGTCCAAAAAAGGAAACTGTATAGTATTGCTGCCCCAAGAAGAAGATCAGAACTCCTTCAAAAACTTCACCCAATCAAATGTTGTTTGTAGGGAGAATAGATCAGGTCTAGCCAACACCAGATCTGAAGTTTGGCCTCGAACCAAAGTCTCCCAAGAGAAATCTAATAAAATCTCTCCTGCTGGTTGCACAGAGAAGACTTAACAGAAAAGGGTTGATCAAAACAGCCCCGATACAACAAGATTACTACTTCTAGTGAGGTTCAAAAGAGAGAGAGGATAGATCAGAGAACAACCTGCTCTGAAACCATGTCAACACTCTGGCTGAATAGAGAAAAGAATAAGAATAATTTTAGAGGTGTCAAGAATGAATTCACCCCCACCTCAAAGAGTCTTTTATATATTAAAAGATATGTACAATTACAAGAATGCCCATATAGGGCTGAAAGAGAAAAAAGAATAATATACATAAGGGACTATACTAATAAGATACATTAAGTCACAGAGTCTCCACAAGTAGTAACTGGGAAATATGGGGTAGTGAGGTTTGGTTGGGAGTCAAGAGAAGTCTCAAATTCCTATGGGGTGAGTGTGTGGAAGGGGATAATGAATTTTAATAGAGATTTCAAAGCATTGGTCAGGTGGGGGGAGGGGTCAAGAATGAGATTTTGGGAAGACAATTGATGTGGGCTGGGGAAGCTGAGGGAGGTTTGTCCAAGACTTTATAGGCTCTATGATCAGCAGGTGAGGGTGGATCAATGCTTTGAGATGAGAGGAGGCCAAGTGGTGTGGAGCCCAAAGTTTAGAAGGCCATTAAGAGATCATGAGATTTAGGAATGCTTGCTGCTGTTAGAAAAGCTATAACAGGTTGATGTTTCTACTGTTGCTAGTAGGGGTGGCTACAAGCCGAGCACTTCACGAGCTACTCGAGATCGGCTTGGCTCAGTTTCAACCGTGCTTCGAGCCGAGCTCGAGCCCAATTTATAGGCTCGTTTATTAATCAGGCCAAGCTTGAGCCTAATAAAGCTCGGCTCGTGAGGCTCGCAAGGCTAATAAAATTATTATTATTTTTTTTTTCATATATAATAATAACTAATTATTATAATTCTTAATTTTTTAAATATCAAATAAAAAGTATTTTTTATATATAATTTTTTTTTATTTTTATAAAACATTTTTCTCAAGTTGAGCTCAAGCTAAAGCTCGAGCTCAAGGTTCTAGCTCGAACTGAGCTCTAGCTCAAGGTTCTAGCTCGAATAGCTAGCTATTCGGCTCGGCTCGAATCCACCCCTAGTTGCTAGAGACGGTCTGTGGTGGAAAGAATGCAAAAATGAAATTTTCACTGTGAAATATTTTTACTTAGCTTTGATAAGGTAGCAGATGACTGCAGATCAGGTGGACGGAGTGGGGGAATCCTACCCCTCCTAGGGTGGAGGCCTTTGCATGGTTGGTGTCGCTGGACAGTATTTTAACTTCTGACCACCTGAAGAATAGAGGTTTCTACATGGCAAGTATATGTTACCTTTGCTGCTCGGATGAGGAAACAGCCTTCCACCTGTTCTACACATGCAAGATGGCTCATATCATTTGGAGTTTCTTCTACTTTTTATTTGGAGTGAATTTATTTCAGCCTTTGTCCACGACTGAGTTATTTTCCTCCTGGCCAAGATTCAATAGGTGCAAGAAAGCAAAGATTGTTTGTAGCTGCATCCCTTTCACGGTTTTCTGGGTCCTATGGAATGAGAGAAATAGAAGGATATTTGAGAACAAACAGAAGAAAATTCAAGGTCTTTTAGCCTTGACTGTAAATCTGGTCTCAGATTGGGTTTTGGTGCATCCAGACTTCAATCAGATTAGTAGAATAGAGCTGGGGAAGAATTTTTGGAATGTTCTTGAGTTACAGTCTTGTAATCTTGATCAGCTCTGCTGTTACTGACTTTTCTAGTGTAATGTAATGTTATCTAGGTTGGGAGCTAGCTTAACACCCCCCGGATGTATGGCTCTTTTCTTTTTAATGAAATTTTTATTCTGATTCCTCAAAAAAAAAAAACATTTTTGCTCTCTTTGGGTGCAGGAAGATCCCTCATTTAAATCTCTTGAGCTCAAGTTTCCTAAGGCAACTGAAGCAAAGAGGAAGAGTAATGTGAAAGGCAGTTAGAGAAGCAGTAGTGTGGACTATTTGGGAAGAAAGGAATGAAAGAATCTTCAATGAAATAAGTAGGCTCAAGGAGGAAGAGTAATGTGGAAGGCAGTTACCCAAGGAGGAGAAAATAGACACTATAAAGATCAAACTGACACATTGGGTAAAGACTAGGGAAATTTTTCAAGATTTTTCAGTGAATGATAAAATAAGAAAATGGGCTGGAGTAGCACAACCCTCAAAAGGCAAAAGACAGGTTGGTTATGGAATGGCAATCTCCTCCAAGTAATATGCTAAAGTTGAACTTTGATGCGAGTTCTATGGGTAACCCAGGGCCAACATGTATTGGTGGGAAGGGGGGGGTATTCAAAGGCACCATAGGAAGTGTGGTGGCCATGTATTCAGGACCTATTGGAGTGGGAGATTCCCTGAAAGCTGAGCTGATGGCCTTACTGCAAGGCCTAAGACCAGCAAAGCAATCAGACTCTCAAAATCTGGAAGTAGAGAGGGCCTCAAAGTTAACCATCACTTGGGCAAAAGGCCTATGGGCTATGCCAAGTCCCTTGGATTTACAGGCTTGTCTTGAGGGAGATTGATTGCTTATCAAGGGAGTTAAACACTTCCTACTTATGAGCCAGAAGAACTACAAATGGGATGGTGAATTCTAGCAAAACAAGGGCTTAATAGACATCAGTTATTTTGGGCACTAATGTAAATCTTATGTATTTGGGTGGTTGTATTATCTCCACAAGATGTACTAAAATTCTCTCATTGAATTAATAAAATCTTTTTTATTGATCAAACAAAAATGTTGACTTTGACTGTTTTTGTAATTTTTCTCTTACTCTACCCGTAGTTCTGTGTACAGAAACTCATTGTACACAGGGCATAATGTATACCATTTCTTTTTGTTACTTACCTTTTCAAAAAAAAAAAAGGCCCCTTGAGGCAAGCCAAAACAAGTCCATGTGATTTGAGGCAGTGCCCCTGACCTAAATTTTTGGCCCATATATATAAAGAAATTGGTTTTGTTATTTAAATACACTTCATTCTATTTTAAGATTAGGAACCAGATATTAATTGTATTCTCATTTATTCTTTTGTGAAAATTTGCTATTTGAGATCCTATTTGTAAGAACTAAGACTTCAGGCATTTGAAAGGTTCTTGCTTTTGTTTATTACTAGTGCACAAACAGCAATAAAAGGTAATTTAAAAGTTGATAACCCATTACAAAGGTGTGAATCCACAACAAAATAATAACAAATGGAAGATACTATTATAATTTGGCCTGCCTTTGAGTCCTGTTAGTCTGATAACAGTCGAGAAGAGAGAAGAAGAAAGAAGAAAGAAAGAGAGAAAGGAGAAGAAAAGAAGAGAAGAAAGGGAGAGAAAGTTCTGGTTTGAATGAGAGAAAAGATTCACTCTCCCATTCGGCCAGATGTGTTTTATATTACTAACATAATGGAAAAGACACATGTGCCCCTACTTAAGTGAGGGGCACTAGTTCTACATAATCTTACACATCAGCAACCTCAACATAACCATAAAGATGGAAATACCCCTACATACTTAACACTAACACTCCCCCTCAAGCTGGTGAGTATATATCATATAGTCCCAGCTTGTTACATATGTAGTCCACTCTTCCCCGACTCAACCCTTTAGTAAATAAGTCTGCCCACTGGTTCCCTGTGTTAACATATGCAGTGTCTATCACTCCACTCAGCACCTTCTCTCTCACAAAGTGACAGTCAACTTCTATGTGCTTGGTTCTTTCATGAAACACCGGATTAGAAGAAATATGAACTGCAACCTGATTGTCACAGTAGAGCTTCATTGGAGTGTTAACATTGTATCCCATCTCCTGTAGAAGGTTCCTTAACCACACTAATTCACAAGTAGTATGTGCCATAGCTCTATATTCTATCTCCGCACTGCTTCTCGCCACAACTGTCTGCTTCTTACTTTTCCATGTCACCAAATTACCCCCAAGAAAAGTGCAATAGCCTATGGTAGATCTCCTATCAAAGATAGAACTGGCCCAATCAGCATCAATATATCCTTCTATTTCAAGTTTTCAACCACTTTTGTATATCAAACCACGACCAGGAGCCCCCTTTAAATACCTCACAATTCTTAGAACCGCATCCCAATGAGGAACCAGAGGTTTCTGCATGAACTGACTTACCTTACTAACCGCAAAATGAAATGTCTGGCCGAGTAATGGTAAGTTAATACCAGGGTCCTCAAACACTTCACCCATATCACTGCTCAGCTTAGTGTTTGTTTCCATAGGTGTTTCAGCTAGTTTAGTACCTAACAAACCTGTTTCTTCCAACAAATCAAGGACATATTTCCTCCGACACAAGTTAATACCATGCTTAGACCTTGCTACTTCTATCCCCAAGAAATATTTCAATTTACCAAGGTCCTTTGTTTGAAAATGTTCCTGTGGAAAAGTCTCCAACCTGTCAATGCCCATTTTATCATTCCCGGTAATAACAATATCATCTACATACACCACCAATAGGATCTTTCTTGCCTAAGAGTCATGACTGAAGACTGAATGGTCAACTTGGCACTATTTCATACCAAACTTCTTTACCACCTCACTGAACCTACCAAACCATGCTCGAGGAGACTGTTTAAGCCCATAAATGGTCGTCTTTAGTCTGCATACCTTACCATCCTCCCCCTGAGCAACAAACCCCGGTGGTTGCTCCATATAGACCTCCTCGAGCAAATCACTATGCAAGAAAGCATTCTTGATATCAAGCTGATAGAGGGGCCAATCATACATAGCAGCAAGAGAGATCACAACACGAACCGAACCAATCTTAGCAACCGGGGAGAAGGTCTCTGTGTAGTCAATACCATAGGTTTGGGAGTACCCTTTTGCAACCAGTCTAGCTTTCAGCCACTCTACACTACCATCAAGTAAGTAATTAATAGTATAAACCCACTTACAACCGACTGATGAGGTCTCAAGTATGATTATGAGTTAGAGTTGAGAGTTCTTCTTCCATTGCATGGCGCCATCCTAGAGAGGCAAGGGCTTCCTGGACATCCTTAGTGACAACAACAAAGGATAACAAAGAGATAAATTGGCGATGGAAAGCGGAAAGGTGAGTGAAACATAATTAGAAAAAGGATGAAGGGTACAAGTGCATTGTGTGGGGACAACTACCGGATCTGTCGACGTTGATGGAGCTGGAAGAGCAGCCGGTACATGTGGGCGATGTGTATAGACTTGATGGATAGGTGGTCATTCAACAGGTGGTGGCACCAGAGGCAAGGACTTGGTCACAGCTGGAATAAGAGGAACAGAATCCGCAACTGGAAGAGGAAGAGTTAGAGGAAAAGGAGGAGGTGATGAGGAAGAAGAAACATCACCAGACCCCAAGAAAAACAGAGTAGACTCAAAGAAGGTAGCATCAGCACAAACAAAGGAACGTCAAGAACTAGGATGATAACACTTATACCCTTTCTGAGTCCGGGAATAGCCAAAGAAGATGCACTTAATGGATCGTGCATCTAACTTGTCCTTCCCGGGGCCCAGATTATGGACGAAATAGACACACCCAAAAACTCGAGGAGAAAGAGGAAACGGAGACAAGGTAGGAAACAAAGTAGTGAATGGGGAATGACCATCAAGGATAGACATGGGCATCCGATTAATCAAGAAGCAAGAAGTAAGCACCGCATCACTCCAAAAGGGTTTGGGAACATTCATGTGATGCATGAGAGGTCGAGCTGTTTCCAAAAGATGACGATTCTTTCTCTTAGCCACCCAATTTTGTTGTGGGGTGTAGGTACATGAAGTCTGATGTATAATGCCATGTTGGTCCAAGTATTCTTGAAATGATGAAGAGAAATATTCATGGCCATTATTGGAATGAAAAATTTTAATATGAACACCAAATTGGTTGCGAATCTCAGCATAAAATTTTTGGAAAATGGTAAACAATTCACTCCTTTCTTTCATTAGATAGAGCCACGTCATCCTTGAATAATCATCAACAAAAATGACAAAATATTTATATCCATTGTATGACATCACTTTATAAGGACCCCAAACATCTGAATGAACCAATGAAAAAGGACTTGACATATGGTTATCAACCCTAGGACTAAAGGGAACATGATGATGTTTCCCAAACTGACACGACTCACAAACCAAAACAGAAAGTTGACTCAACGAAAGAACCAAAGACTTCAAAACTTTCAGCGAAGCATGACCAAATCGGCAGTGCCACTAGAGAGGAGAGAGAGATGACTGGAGAACAGTTGATGTTCTTCCACCACCGTCAAAATAATACAATCCACCAGTTTCATGCCCTCCACCAATCTTTATCCCCGTCTTGAGATCTTGAGAAACACACGAAAAGGGTAAAAAGTAATAGAGCATTTGAGTGTCATGGTCAACTTACTAACAGACACAAGGTTAAATGGAAATTTAGGGACATACAAAACTGAGGATAAAGGTAAGGCGGTCATGGTAACATTGCCAACACCACAAACGGAGGATGTGGAGCCATTAGCAAGGGTAACAGATTGTGATGTTGAGCAAGGAGAGATGGAAGAAAACACACATGGAGTTCCAATCATGTGATTGGAGGCTACAGAGTCAATAATCCAGGGATTGGGTGTGGATGCCAGACAAGCCATACCTGAGTGTACGAGAGTGGTAATGTTCTGCTGAGATGTGGCCTGGACAAACATCTCATACTCATCACAGGGGGCACTCATCATCTCCTTCCCAGGAACATCTATGGATGTAGGAAGCATCTGATCAGTTAAACAACTCTCCTGTCTGAAGCTGTTGTCACTAGTCATGGCATGATTAGCCCAAGTTGAGGGTGGACCATGCAAGTCATAGCAACAATTAATGGTATGTCCATCCATACCACAGTGAGTACACCTCGGACCCGAACTATATCCTCTGCCACGGGCTCCCCCTGAATCTCTACCTCCAGTACAACCACCACCACGGTTATATGTAGGTCCACCACCACCATTCCGGCCATATACCGATCCACTGCTACCACTACGGCCTTACTGAGCTCCACCTCTAACACCATGGCCCCTCAATACTACAAAGGCTAATCTGTCGAAAACACTAGAGTTCTTAGTAGATCCAATGGAAATCCTCCGAAGTCAAGTAAACACCTCTTCTAAGGAAGGGAGAGCTGACCCTCCTAGTATCTGAGCCCGCATTGGTTCATACTCAGATTTCAGCCCCACCAAAAACCGAGTCACATAAAGCCATACAAGCATAGTACTCCTCAAGACTCTGATTGCCCTGTTGCAGATGAAAGTATTCCTGATATAGCTTATATACTCTGTTGAATTGTCTTGGCCAAAATACAACTTCTTAGCATGGTCCCACACATCTTTGTAAGTGTCAAGAAACATGAAATTTACACTAATCTTGGGTTCCATACCGTTCCATAACCATGTGATAGTCTGTACATCTTCTTGCTCCCAGTCATCAAACTCATGAGAATCAGTGAAAGGTTTTTCTTCCCTTATGTGTTTCACCTTCTTCTTTGCCTTAAGAAAAACTTCTACAGATTTAGCCCAAGGTACATAATTTTCTCTATTCAGTTTAATGGAGATCATTTGAACATTCAGGTAGTCAGTAGGGACCATCACATTAGACTTGTTATTTCTACTATCTCCCATTGCTGAATTCGGCACACTGCACACCAGACCACACCACACATTGATCACATTGGTTTAGCACTTGTTTTTGCTGAAAATTGCACTCTTTACACCACAAACCCTAACCCACGACTACCTGAAATCTCACCACACTGTACGAGGACCACTCTCCCTTCGAATCACACTGAAAATAGCATAAACCTTAGCACACTACAGTCTGAAATCCCACCATACGATCTGAAACATACTTATTACTTGATTCACAACAAAAAAAATGCATAGAAATCTCTTACCTAATCACCCGAAAATCAAACCACACAAGACACCCACTGCACCACACGAATCATCCCTCTTCTCTTCATCGATTAGGGGAGGGCTTCTTAGAAACCACAGCAACCAACCACAAACAGCAAAACTGGAGGCATAGAAACCTCTAAGGGAAGAGGGCGATCACTCCTTTTCAGCCCTTTCCCTTATATCCAACTGATGTCAAAGAAACCAAGAGAAAACCCTAAACTGGGTGCACAGAAAACAGAAATCTGGGCAGATCCAAGTTGCTTAGTTGAGCTCTGATACCATATTATAATTCGGCCTACCCTTGAGTCCAATTAGTCCGGTAACAGTCGAGAAGAGAGAAGAAGAAAGAAGAGAGAAAGAGAGAAAGGAGAAGAAAAGAAGAGAAGAAAGGGAGAGAAAGTTCTGGTTCGAATGAGAGAAAAGATTCACTCTCCCATTTGGCCAAATGTGTTTTATTTTACTAACATAATGGAAAAGACACATGTGCCCCTACTTAAGTGAGGGACATAGTTCTAGCATAATCTTACACATCAGAGAAGAAAAGAAGAGAAGAAAGGGAGAGAAAGTTCTGGTTCGAATGAGAGAAAAGATTCACTCTCCCATTTGGCCAAATGTGTTTTATTTTACTAACATAATGGAAAAGACACATGTGCCCCTACTTAAGTGAGGGACATAGTTCTAGCATAATCTTACACATCAGCAAACTCAACATAAGCGTAAAGACAGAAATACCCCTACATACTTGACACTAACAGATACATTTAAAAAAGGTCCACACCTAGGTGCACCAAATGTGTGCCTTTCGAAAGAGGTTGTGCAGCAGTTCAAGCAAGGAACATGCCTTGCACCTAGGGATGCTTGAAACGCTGCCATATTCAACTAGCTCAAAATCTGATTCAAGCACTAACAAAGATCCAAGAGAAATTGTGATGTGGAACATGTATAAAAAAGAAATAGGTGAATTCTTTATAACATAGAAATCTTTTTTTTTTTTTTTGAGTTGTTTCTATGTGCTAATGAGCTTATTTTCTTCTGTAATACATCATAGAAACAATTCAAATACTATAGACGTATCCTAAGAGTTTCTAAAGCAGTATCAATCCTTAAATCTAATAGTCTGGTTAATCAAAGTGGAATTTACATAGATAAATGGAAAATAATTTTTAAGGCAACTATTATGATAGAGTGCATAGTGAGCTCCTACTCCTATGGAGTAGGGAAACACTTAGTGTTCTATAAAGCAATAACTTAGAGGTGGTACAATTTACAAATCAAAATGAAGTAATATCAGTCTTAGTTGGAATACTCTTTTCTAACCTACAAACGTTTTCTTCCATTTTACATTCAAAAGAGGTGGACAACCGGTGACATTTTGGAGGCTGAAACAGAAACATCCTTGGAAATGAACAAAGGATACTAATTTACTAAGAATCAAATAATTGGCTGGAATAAGATATGCAGATTTAAAAAGGTGAATGATTTAGGAGTGCAACCTTCAAGTTCAATAAATAAAAGCCTTCTGGGTAATTTTCTGATGGAGAGCTATTTTAACCAAATATAGAATTATAATAGGATTGATAATGGGACTGACAACACTAATGGAGATGAGTGTGTGGGAAGGCATCTAATAGTTATTTGAAGAATTCTACAGAGCATTCTGTTTTAATGTTGTAATGGAAGAAAGTGCATTCTTTGGGAGGATAACTAGTTTACAATGCTTCCTCAGGATTTCACTAAGCTATATACTTGGCATATGAAAAGAAGTTAATGACAGATGGTTATTTTAAAGAAAACAGAAGATAAGTTCTTTGATCCACTATACTTTGGAAAAACTTGAACAATTAGGAAGTAGATAGCTTAGTTGGAAGATAGGAAATGAATGAAGTTTTAAAAGATGAGTATATCTGAAACTGGAACTGGAACAAGAACAGACTTTCTTTTCTGGTGAGAACTTTTCTTTAGAAATGTTAGAAGTTCTTTCCTGGGGATGTTGGAACAAGAATACTCCTGATGGAGAATGTTGAGCTGCTATTTCTTTTCTTTTATGCACTGTTTTATGTTCTTTTTATTTGCTATATTGGTCTCTTATAGAGGCTGTTATTTGCTTTTATTTCATGTTGGTAAGGGGAGTGTTGAGATTCTCTTCTTTTCTTCATTATGCCCTTCTCTATTTCTGTTTTCTTTTGTTTTATTGAATCATAAATGCAAATTAATGTCAATTTCACTTATAAGTGATTATGATGATAAGGATGAGGAGAGCAATATAGCAAATAAAAAGAACATAAATACCATATACAAAGAAGCAAAAGGCATACCACCAAAGAGCATTTACATGGTTATTCAACCTATACATTAAAGGTCAAATTACAATGTATTTTGTACAATCTTCAGAGTTTTCTACATTTAAACCCAAAAAGTACCCTGAGAATAGAAGCCTAAACAGCAGCATTCTCTCTGGCTTCCCTTTGAGTTGATCAACCTCTTAAGTCTTCTTAAAAATTCTTTTTCCCTTTCAGTCTGCATTAACTGGAAAATGGCAAAAAGAACCAAAGCTCCAAAGCACAAAACATCTTTGGCAAAATCCTCTTGGTAGTTAAGACTGAACTAGAGAAAGAATAACCTTGGGGTCCTCTGTTCAAAAAGGGTTATAAAATGGGATGAAATAATTGTTGAGAATAGGCGATGTAAGAGAAGGTGGGGGTGGGTCAGCAATGCCTTGAGATCAGTAGTATCATTCCAAAACAATCTGCTCACATGAAATATGAACCATGGTGGCAATGTCAGAGACCAAATCCAATGCCAAGGTAAGGGATTTTCCTCATTAGAGAAGGATAAAAACCAAGACTTCTCCAAGAAAGCAGCCAATGTAAAACAGAACGACTTAAGTTTTTATCCCATTTGAGGGAACATATAGTTCCTTATACTTCTGTGGAAGTTAAATTCACATACTAATTCAGACCAAGAAGTCAAACTATCTAATCCCACCATTTAGATCTCCCCTTTAGAAGTTCATGTGATCAAATGATACTTCTCATAAACGACCTTTTCCCATGCGGTATATATCTTAATTGTCCACAAGAGGACCATAGTTGAACGCCTAACATCACTTTGGGTAGTGAATGCATTCGATTTTTCTCAAAAAAAAAAAAAAAATGAATGCATAACATCACTTTGGATTTCTTGGGTGGAAGAACAATCTGATAAGCATGCAAATCATGTGCATTGTCAAGGCAACTTATAAAAACTTTTCTAGCTTGCAAATAACAAAAACAATAATCTAAATATAAAACATACCATAATGGCTAAGATAAAAGAGTAACAATAAATCAACTACTATCCAAATACCACAACAGTCAAATTCACCCATTGCTCCATACATACAAAATTACAAACCACTTAAGCATGAAAAATCTAGCAGGAAATTACTTAAACCTCCCCGTGTTTTCTAACAAATATTTAAACCTTCACTGTACTTTGACATCCACAGAAACCTCCCTTCACATTTCAAATAAATATGCAAGTGCACCCTTCCATCAATTGTCCTGACAGAAAATGCTGATGTAATGATTTAATGTTTTTAAAATCTCATCTTTGCCCATGAGAAACTTTATTGGGATGAAGATTTACCACATTATCCTCATAAAGGTGATTCACTTTATTTAAGTAGGTTACATTTTGTACTTAAGTGAACAACAAAGGCTAAATTGCGGTTGAGCTTAAACCTTCCTTATTAGTAGAAACACCATATTCAGGCAACCTGAAGAGCGAACAAAAGTGTTCACTGTGCACATTCATGACAAGGGCATAGTTGTAATTTTAACATCTCCGCTAAAGGATAGTTAAAGGAAGGGGTGCATTTGCATATTTATGTGAAATGTTTAGGGAGGTTTTTGCAAAGGGTCCAAGTACGGGGGAGGTTTAAGTATTTGTCAGAAAACACAGGAAGTTTAAGTAATTTTCCCAAATCGGGTTGTAGGATATCATATTGAAAGCAAGAAACCAGGAGAAGTGGTGTTCTGGTACCTTAGTTTCTGAAAAATATAATCAAGGTCTGATTTCATGGACCTTAAAAGACGTGTATTCTTTGATAAATCACCAGAAATCTCTGCAAAACACTGCTCTGAGTATTCATTAAAATGTGATAAGACTGCATTGCTGTCCTGTAACCTTCCCAATCTGCAATTGGTGCATGAAGTGGAAAAGTTTCATAGTCAATACAAGGACTGATAAAAATTCCATCAATTAGATCATAGGAAGCAAATTTGATGGTAACTTGAACGAACCAAGGTGCTACAAAAGAGTAAGAATTTGGTTTTGGAAAATAATTTCTTGTGTGCTAGTATACTTTGAACAATACCAATGGGATGCCAAAATGATAAATCAAAGTCCCAATCTTTTAACTGTCAGGGGTTTTAGCAAGAATCTATAAAGAACTTCCTGCAAAGATTTTCAACATCAATGCAAGAAGGAAATCAACAGAAAAAAAAAAAAAAATCCATATAGTTCTCTTGTAGCTTCTTGTCATTGACACTTTGGTTTAAATTTACTAAATTACAACCCTTTAACCTGACTTCTTTTGCAAAATAAAAAGAGAAATATATGAAGTAACAACAAATGAGCATCAAACCATTAGGCCCCCTTTGATTTGGCAGGCCAAAAATGAGAACCAAATTCAACCCTCCACAAATCAGGAGTGGAATAAAATTACACAACCCCCACCCCCCCTAACACATACCCCAATCAAAGGGGAAAAAAATTAGTTGCCAAAACCCCACCCCCTTCTCAATTAATTTTTGCCAAAACAAAGGAAAAGATCCCTAGAGTTCCACCACTCCGCATGGAAAATTCCCATACTACCTTTCGTTTTCTGTCACAATCCAAAAACAGCCTCACTCCACATCAAACTATTGCTTCCTTGAAATAAGCACCATATTTAACTATGTAATTATGATTTTCTTCTTAAACTCAATTATTAAATAGACTTAAACTCTGTATGTCAGCAAAACAGACAAAAAAAAAAAAAAAACAAACAGAAAGGGAAAGAAAAGTTTCCATTACAATGCAAAACAACCAAGATCCACGTTTGGGCTCAGATACAGAATCCAAACACGAAAATCCAAATCCTAAATATGAGAATTTTACTTCCTTTACCTTTTCTACCTTCAAAACACAAATCCAATTTTCAGCAATTTCTATCAAGTTAAATTTGCATCCATCCACCAGTTAATTAAATGGATCGAACAAACTAATCATTAACTAACCTTCTTACCGTTTCCTCTAATGAGATTCTAACTATATTTCCGGAAAACCATAAAATGCCAGATTATTAATTACGAAAAAAATGCCAGATCAAAACCACAATCAAAGTCGGTAAAAAGATTTCTGAACACTTAAACAATGAAAAAAAATCCAAATAATGCCAATTCTAGAACTCAATTTACAAATGGAAAAGATCTTAGCACCAAAATCATAGCTTAAAAATCCGAATATCAGCAGTAACTAGAGAGAGAGAGAGAGAGAGAGAGTACATGAGGTGCTGTAATTGCTTGAGCTTGTCGAGATCATCGGTGTTAATCAGGGTTTTGAACTGCTGAGAAACCTCTTCAGAAGCAGCTATGATGCATTCCCTTTCCGACTGCTCCATCACCGAAGCGATCACAGACTGGCTGACGAGACGGTTCTTGACACAGCCAAGCACGGTTTGTTCTGTTATATACATATCCACCCTCCCCTTATCCATTCCCAGCTCTCTCTCCTTTTTCTTAGGCCTTGCAGTGCAATTTTATTTGGATTAGGACATTTTAATTTTGTTTGCAGTGCAATTTTATTTGTACTAGGACAATTTAATTTTGCTTGCAGTGCAATTTTATTTGTACTAGGACAATTTAATTTTGTTTTGGATTTTATTTTAGGGTAAAATACCAAAACCTCTATTGAAGTTTCTCACAACTATAAAAACCTTTCTTTTAGTTTTGCTTTAGCAAAATACCTCCCTTAAATTTTTAAAGAATTCAACAAAAACTTCCCTTACATCATTGGCCGAAACGGAAAACGTTAGACCAATAAATCAAATATTTTTAAGAGAAAATTCCTTATCAGTACCATGTACTTTGGCTCGAGTGACATTTTGGTCTCCGAACTTTAAAATATGACAATTTAGTACATGTCGTTAACCAGTTCCTTAATTAGCCATTAAGTGACATTTGAAAAGTAAAAATGCCCTAAGAATACCATCTAATCATCTTTATCAACCATTCAAACATTGACAATAAAATGAATAGTCCCAAATTCTAGATTCTTCTAAATAGTCACCAACTTTTTTGAATAGAAGAGGCTAGGATTTGGGACTATAGTTTTTTGTCAATATTTGGATGGTTGATAAAGAGAATTATACGGCATTCGAAGGGCATTTTTGACTTTTCAAATGCCACTTAACAGTTTATTAACGGACTGGTTAACGATAGGTATTGGATTGTCACATTTTGAAAGTTCGGGTACTGGATTGTCACATTTTAAAGTTCAGGGACCAAATGTCAATCGAGCCAAAGTATAGGGTATTGATCGGGACTTTTCCCTATTTTCAAATACCCATTTTACATTTTTTTAAAGGGAAAATTCCATATTAGTACCTGATGTTGGTTAGCTTGGCCCAGCCCCCATAGGGCTAGAGGGGCCTAGCCCACTAGCACCTGCTAACGTCAACCACAGTAGGCGAGAGCCCTATTGTACGGCTCTCATCCGAGGCGTTCATTTCTACCTACCACCAGCACGCTCGAGTATAAATAAGAGGTACTACCCCTGAAAATGTGCCAAAATAGAGTAACTCCAACATTTACTCACTCATTTACTTTCTGCATGCACATTATCTATCAAGCATTAATTCTGAGAGATCTGGTGCATCCAAGGACTTTCTCCCGGAACACTCTCACATCCTCCCTAGCTTTACACCTCATACTAACTTGAGCATTAGAGCCCCCGCCTTGGGTATCCACCCCGAGGCCTCTAACACTCTCTATCTTGCAGTGCCTCAGGTCGCCAAGGACCTCACCTCACCTAGTAGTCCTTGGCTACCATAGCCCTCGCCTTGGTTTACTATCTTCGACTGCAGTCAACCTCTTTCGAAGCCTCGGGGTCCTCGTACCACGCTCAAAACATGAAGAGTAAATTTACCTCGTTGCCCTTTGCCAAACCGCGCGGCAACAATTGGCGTCGTCTGTGGGAATCTGTTGCTTAGACGACCCCCACTTTAGGATAAACAATAATAACACTCTAAGATCATCCAAAACCCCTGTAAACTCGAAAACCATGGTGAGGAGAGCCAGGAACACCCCAAACTTGGTTACCTACGAACTGTTTCAAGTCGTTCTTAATCGTTTGGACCGCCTCACCCAACGAATGGAAGAAGTCTGCCCCCAAGCAGGAGGTGCCTGTCAAGGCGACCACCCCACTGGGGTGTCAGAGGATCAGGGTTAGTGCGATAACATCGAGATATCGACCCTCGGCCATGGTAATCCGCTGGCCGAACCATCAAAATCGGGCAATAACCGCCTCCCGGACTCACCTCGAAGGAATGCCTGTCCTCTGAGTCGAAGGGAGAGTGCGCCCACTCAGTCCGAAGATAGTCATTAATCTTCGGAGCAACACCACCGCTGTCGTAGGGAGGTCCCCCTATACGATGGCAGGCAGTTAGGTTGCCCTGGAGTTCGCTCTTGAGAAGAGAGCCGACACCATCCCACTCCCCCTCCCGTCTCAGACCTCAGGGACGTTCTGAATGACCGTCGCGACCGCAGAGGAGCACGTGGCCCTGCCTCGAAGTATTTGAGAGTCCGAGCCGACGCCCATCGGGTACGTGAAGACAAGAGCAAGGCCCATGCCTGTGCCGATCCAGGGATCACCGAGTTGCGAACCGAGATTGGGGCCATCAAGGACGAGATCCACCAAGTTAAGGAGAGTTGAGCCGACGCCTCAACCAGTGACGACACCTCTACTGGTCGAATGGACGCATTCACCCAAGAAATCATCTTAGAGCCTCTCCCCCCACACTTCAAGGCTCCCACAATAGAAACGTATGACGGAAGTGACGGGATGAGAGATCCATCATATGGATGCACGAACCCTATAAGAAGGTTGGGTGAAGTTTCAAAAATTTCTCTCTCTCCTACGTGGGAATCACATTCCCTTCAAGGATCAATCTTGAACCTAAACCAGACCAGATCTGAAACCAAAAGGTAGGGGAGGGATATACTTGATGCGAAGTAGAAGTAACCCCCAACTAAGGTGTTCACGCCCAAGGAGAATACCAAAGACTACTCCCACTGAAGATGACACAGCGTAGGGTGGAGTAGAATCAACAGGGTGGTTCTTCAACAAAAACCTAATTCTTCACCAAGAATCTGATGGAGGGCGAATGAGCACGACTTTAGATCGCCTTTTCTATCAAAAGGTGATATCAAGAACCCTTTCTTGATCGCTCCTACACGTGGAGATTGAACTAGTAATGGCGGCAATAGCAGGAGAGGGCAAGAGCAGAAGATGGCGTTAGTCCAATTCTATGCTATCTTCTCTCTTGTATCAGTAAGACTGAAGGAGGACTTGGGGTTTGCCCTTCTCCTCTATTTATAGTCTTAAAGATAGGTTCTCCTAATCCCATTAGGAATTTCCTAATCCAAATCTTGTATTTGGATCTGGACGCTCTTTAAGATATAAGGATAATCCCTTATCTTATCTGTAGATAAAGATTAGCTCTCCTAATCTAATTAGGAGTTTCCTGATCCAAATCCTTAATTGGATCTGGACTCTTTGAATGGATAGGGACAATCCCTTATTCTATATGCTGATCTAAATCCCAGAACCGCCCCTCTTTAATTAATCTAATTAAGCCAGTTCGAATTGGGCTTTAGGCCCATTAAGTTTGTGTGCTCACTTATCCTCCAAACTACTGCCCAGTTGGATATTCTTGTATGGCGTGGGACCCAAACATTGATCTACACATCAACCACATGGGTTCAGCCCAGCCTCTGTTACAAGGCTTGGCCGAGTTCACTATAGGAGATAGTGAACCCCTGAGTCCATTACCATGGGCTCTTAATGGGCCCAAATTTACACTAAATGGTCCTTGGGTCAAACCACCTTATAAAAACCAAGGACTATGGGCAGATGCAAGATTAGCCCATCAGGTATTACCCCCAATGATCTTACACTTAGCCTCTCAACTCATAATGATCAAACACTACCCGACAAGAGAGGACCTCTCCCTCAGTTGCAAGGTACAGTGTTGCACTCTCTACTCACATGGATCCCAGGAATTAAAACCTTTTGCAAACATTTTGAAACCATTATATATATATCTCTATATAAATATATTTTGCAAAACAAATTTCATTGGTTGAAATCGGCTGCCGGCAGCTTTGGTTTCCATCAGAGAGAGTGCATCCCTGATCATTCACTTTGTCCGAAAAGGGGTTGATCCTGTCACTATGATCACCCACTCAGATGAATTCTCGGACTGTCCCAACATACCCAGGTTTTGACCCCCTCTAAGGATCTCACTAATTGGTACATCAAAGACAGCCCAATCCAACACCTGGTGCAATATCATAATCGCGTCTAGGGGTCATGTGTAACATTCCAGTTTTGACCATCTATCTCCAAGGTACAGGGCAATACTAGAATTCTGGTCCGGTTCAAGGTTTCAAGAAAACCCACACTACATGTGTCTCAGGTCTCACCTTGGCAACTGAGACAACCCACTCCAACCAAATTGGCGGCACATCAGTGTCAGCCTTGGCAGGATAAATCTCCCTAGATCTATCAAACGACTGTGAAGATTCTAAACTAAAACGAGTCTCATATGTGTCCAGTTTAAGGGTATTACACAGAAACACACCATAATAATAACATGAATCAAATATGTACTTTATTCATTTACATTAAATGTCATAAGGTACATCATTCTGATTGGAGCTAAGGGCATACACTGTCTAACAGGAAGCACTGACCCCGATGACCACTTGGAGGGTTTCAGAGCGCTCATTGACGTGCCAGACCTTCCAGGCTACCTTTAGGGGAGCTGCACACCGTTGGTTCTCCAGTCTTCCTTCTTGATCAATTAGTTCATGGGAGCAATTTACAACCCTATTCCTTGCCTGCTTCATCAGTAGCAAGCAATGCCAAAAGAGTGTGGTCTCTCTGATGTCACTTAAACAGGAGCAGGTGAAAGTTTGCAGTCTTATATCGACCGCTTCAAGAAAGAAAAGTTCGACGTTCGAGACCTCGACCCTATGGTCTCCATGCCTGCGGCCATCAACAGACTTCGCCCTGGCTCGTCTCTCAAGTGCTCGGTTGCCAAAACCCCACCGAAGACCAAACTCAAATTCCTCAAGAAGGCTCAAAAATACATCGCGGCCAAAGAGACTTCGGTCGGAGACAACCAAGCAAGAGCATCCGAGCGCCATGACAGGCCCCCGGAGAAGAAGAGGAAAGTGGATACCAGCACAACCCTGGCAACAATGGCGGCAAAGACAACAAAAAGCCCACCACCCTAGCCTACAGGGACTATATGCCACTCAACTCAACCCGCACCCATATTCTGATGCAGATAAGGGAAGAGAAGTTCGTGAAATGGTCAACGAAGTTGAAGCGGAACCCCAAGAGGGGGAACCCTACGAAATACTGTAAGTATTAGACAGTGTATGCCCTTAGCTCCAATCAGAATGATGTACATTATGACATTTAATGTAAATGAATAAAGTACATATTTGATTCATGTTATTATGGTGTGTTTCTATGTAATACCCTTAAACTGGACACATATGAGACTCGTGTTAGTTTAGAATCTTCACAGCCGTTGGATAGATCTGGGGAGATTTATCCTATGAAGGATGACACTGATGTGCCGCCAAGTTGGTTGGGGTGGCTTGTCTCAGTTGCTAGGGTGAGACCTGAGGTACATGTAGTGTGGGTTTTCTTGAAACCCTGAACCGGACCAGAATTCCAGTATTTCCATGGACCTTGGAGATAGATGGGCAAAACTAGATTGTTACACCTGACCCCTACACTTGATTATGATAGTACACTAGGTGTCAGATTGGGCTGTCTTTGATATGCCAATCAGTGAGATCCTTAGAGGAGCTCAAAACCTAGGTATGTTGGAACAGTCCGAGAATTCATCTGAATGGGTGATCATAGTGACAGGATCAACCCCTTTGTCGGACAAAGTGAATGATCAATGATGCACTCTCTCTAATGGAAACCAAAGCTGTCGGCAACCGATTTCAACCGTTGAAATTTGTTTTGCAAAATATATTTATATAGAGATATACATATATACATATATATATATATATAATGGTTTCAAAATATTTGCAAAATGTTTTAATTCCCGGGATCCATGTGAGTAGAGAATGCAACACTTTTCCTTACAGCCGAGGGAGAGGTTCTCTCTTGTCGAGCAGTGTTTGATCATTATGGGCTGAGAGGTTAAGTGTAAGACCATTGAGGGTAATACCTGATGGGCTAATTTTGCATCTACCCACAATCCTTGGGTTTTTATAAGGTGGCTTGACCCAAGGACTATTTAGTGTAAATGTTGGGCCCATTAAGAGCCCATGGTGATGGACTCAGGGGTTCATTGTCATCTACAGTGAATTCAATCAGGCCTTGTAACAAAGGCTGGGTTGAACCCATGTGGCTGATGTGTAGATCAATGTTTGGGTCCCACGCTATACAAGGATACCCAACTGGGCAGCAGTTTGGAGGATAAGTGAGCACATGGACTTAATGGGCCTAAATCCCAATTCGAACTGGTTTAATATGATTAATTAAAGAGGGGCGGTTCTGGGATTTGCATCAGCAGATAGGATAAGGGATTGTCCCTATCTACTCAGAGAGTCCAGATCCAAATAAAGATTTGAATTAGGAAACTCCTAATAAGATTAGGAGGACTGATCTTTATCTGTAAATAAGATAAGGGCTTATCCTTATCTCTTAAAGAGACTCCAGATTCAAATACAAGATTTGGATTGGGAAACTTCCAATGGGATTAGGAGAACCTCTTTTTAAGGCTATAAGTAGAGGAGAAGGGCGAACCCGAGATCATTCAATCGGATTACTGATACAAGAGAGAAGACAGTTGTAGTTGGACTGACGCCATTTTCTGCTCTTGCCTTCTCCTATTGCTGCTGCCATTGCTAGTTCAATCTCCACCTGTAGGAGCGATCAATAAAGGTTCTTGATATTAGTTTTTGGAGAAAAACTGATCTAAAGTCGTGCTCACTCGCCCTCCATCAGATTCTTAGTGAAGAATCAGGTTCTTGCAGAAGGACCACCCTGTTGATTCTACTCCACCCTACACTTTGTCACCTTCAGTGGGAGCAGTCTTTGGAGATCTCCTTGGGCGTGAACACCTTCATTGGGAGCTACTACTACTTTGTATCAGGTGTATCCCCCTCCTACCTTTTGGTTTCAGATCTGGTCTGGTTTAGGGTTCAAGATTGATCCTTGAAAATGCAGTTTTCTAAAATAGGGAATGTGATTCCCACATGGAAGAGAGAGAGAAATTTTTGAAATTTCGCCCAACCTCCCTATGGGGTTCGGCTATCCAAATGATGGATCTCTCATCCCTTCAGTGGTATCAGAGCCAGGTTCAAATCTTGAACCAAAATTGATTAGATCTGAAACTGCACAAATGGGTAGAAGGCGTTCTACCCGATTTGTGCAGATAAGAGATTTTCTGGGAAATCGGTTCCCAAATTAAGGGCGATTGATTTGAAATTAAATATTTTAAATCTGATTTATATTTAGAATTGTTCTTCATATTTATCTTGATTGATGGGTTGTTCGTACGGTGGAGATCGCAATCTTGATTGGCGCAAGAAATCAGCGCTTTGGAGTTATTTTACATTTTGATTCGTAATTTTTTTTTATTTTCTAGACTGAATGTATAGGAATTCGATCTGATGTAATATTAATAGAAAATTAGGGTTTTTCTATTTTATTTCAATCAAGATCAAAGCTGATTGCGCAGAATGAAGGATTTTCGCAGATTAGGGTTCGCCCATCTACGATTTGTAGTTTGAGAAACTGCATGCTGCGAACTAACCTTTGTTTTGCAGGGTAGCAAATCTACGAACAACCCTTGTACTGATTCTTGATTGTCTTTTATCAGTAATTTAATTTCAGATCATAATATTGAATAAATTTTGAATTAAAAATCAAACCCAAGACCCATTCGAACCAGATTGGATCAAATTGGTTGGACCAAATCTGTGGTTCGATGGGGGCTGTTCTCAGCCCTAATTTTTCACTCTTGGGCAAAGGGATTGATAGTTAATTGCAAGATCTAATTCGACCCTCACCTGTAAAGCCTAGTTTTAATGTGTTAAAACTGCTTAAGCCCATTAACTACATAAAAGATATATGGGCCGAACTGCTCTTTGCTATCCAGCCCATATACCTAGATAATATTAATCAGTAATATTATGAATAATTATGGGGTTTAATAATGGGTTTTACAGATATTAATTAATTGGATCAATTTTATCCCTACATGTGATGTATGGATGTGTGATATGCAACGTTCATGGGCCATAAGTGCTTGGCCCATGCTGATACGATAGTGGCGCTTGCGCACACCATGGTTGAATGCACATCATTGCCATGGTGTCCCTTAAGATCATTGGATGATCCTCCCTTCGTGGTGGGCCCCACACCTCCCCAAGAGAAATCGTGCGAAATCCTAGTAGTTTAGGGCCCACCGAAATCTGGCTTTATAAAAGTCAGTGGGAGCCACTTTGGTTTGACCTAAATTAAACTAGGGATGCCATCCTAAATTCTTTGCCTCCTTCTTTCAATCAGTCCATCATGAATTATAACATGAACAAGCTAAATGTTAGCATGCAGGACTCAGCAATATGTTGCAGAGGGCCGATGAACTGATTAAGATGGATGAGCCCATTGCTATGCTTGTTGAAGCCAACAAGTCGGGCAAGAAGAAGAGGAAGGCAAAGAGAAAGCCTCAAAAGAAAGCTATTAAGTCTAAGAAGCAGAAGAAAGACAAAGCATCAGATGCTTGTCACTTCTGCAAACAGGCCAGCCACTGGAAGAGGAACTGTCCGCAGTACCTGGAATCCAAGAGACAAGGTAATTTCAATTTTGTGTCATAGAAACCAATTTGTTGGTAACTTTTGCTTCCTGGTGTATTGACTCTGGGGCTTTGACTCATGCATGTAACTCACTGTAGGGGTTCAGGATAAGCAGAAGACTAAGCGACGGAGAAGTAATACTTTACTTGGGGACTTCTGCAAGTGTTGCAACTACAACTATAGGAACTGTAGAGTTAATTTTTAGAGAATGAACTATTGTACTAAAAGATTGTCTTTATGTATAGAATTTGAGAAGAAATTTAATTTCTGTTTCAAAACTGTGTGCGGATGGATATTCTGTTCTTTTTAGAAATACGATTACTATCAAAAGAAATAACAAATTCCTCGCATACTGAGAACTTGAGAGTGGTCTCTATGTTCTCCATAATTCTCTGGAAACTAACATAGCCGAAACTACGTCGGAAGACATCCCCAATAAAAGAACCCGTGGTACAGTTAATCCCACATGCCTGTGGCATTACCGATTTGGCCATATTAACATAGATCGTATCACAAGTTTGGTAAAGGATGATCCTTTGGATTTTCTAACTGTAGAAGATCTTCCAACCTATGAACATTGCCTTCAGGGTAAGATGATGAAATGACCATTTAACAGTAAACCTGAAAGATGTACAGGCACGCTTGACCTTATACATACTGTTGTATGTGGTCCCATGAGTGTTAGGACACGTAACTAGCACGTTTATTTCATAACATTCACCAATGATTACTCTTGCTCTGGTTACGTGTACCTAATGAGACACAAGTCTGAATCCTTTGAAAAGTTCAGAGAATTCAGACAAGAGGTTGAGAAACAGTTAGGGAGAGAAATTAAGACCCTTCGATCAGATCGAGGTGGCAAGTATCTCTCTGACGAATTCAGGGACTACTTGAAGGTCAATGGGATATTATCACAATTACCTCCTCCTACTACACCACAACTAAACGAGGTTTTAGTGAGGAGGAACCAGACTTTATTGGATATGGTCCAATCACTTCTTGTGCACTCAGAGTTACTCACATCCTTTTGGGGTTTCGCATTGGAGACTACGATATACGTGCTAAACCGGGTTCCAACCAAATCAGTTCTAAAGACTCCCTATGAGCTTTGGACCGGTAAGAAACCAAGTGTGAGACACTAGAAGATTTGGGGTTGTCCGACACTTGTTAAAAGAACGAGTGCGGACAAATTGGAATCCAAGACCAGCCGTTGCCTATTCGTAGGCTACCCCAAAGGCTCTGTGGGTTACCTATTCTATGACCCAGGAGAGCAGAAGGTGCTCTATAGTCGAAATGCCCATTTTTGGAGGATGATTACATCTTGAACAATCATTGTGAGGAAGTTGTTCTTGATGAGGAGAGCTCAGGGGTAGTGGGAGGTGTCCCACAAGCTCCAGGTAATGACCAACCTAGAAGATCTACCCGGGTTTCCAGGCCTCTAGTTCGTTTCAGCTTTGACCAGGATAGTTACTCGGTGGAAGCTACGACCAGTGAGGAGGATCCCGTGATTTATATGGAAGCTATGTTGGACATAGATTCTTTGAAGTGGGTAGATGCCATGAGAGTTGAGATGGACTCAATGGAGACCAATGGAGTCTGGACTCTATTAGATCCGCCCCCGGGGTAAAACCAATTGGTTGCAAATGGATCTATAAGAGGAATAGGGGCCCCGATGGTAAGGTTGAGACCTACAAGGCTCATCTTGTGGCGAAATGGTACACTCAGAAAGAGGGAATCGATTATGAGGAAACCTTTTTGCCGGTGGCCATGCTTAAACCCATTAGGATCCTGCTAGGTATAGCAGCATACTATGATTATGAGATTTGGCAAATGGATGTCAAAACTGCATTCCTGAATGGAGATCTTAGTGAAGATATCTACATGCAGCAACCGCAAGGATTCATAGTTGCAAGTCAAGAACACATGGTATGTAAATTAAATAGATCCATATATGGGGACTTAAGCAAGCTTTTAGGAGTTGGAACATCCGGTTTGACTCTACCGTCAAAAGGTTTGACTTTGAGCAAAATCCGGATGAGCCTTGTGTTTATAGGAAATCTAGTGGGGATAAGGTTACGTTCTTGGTTCTATATGTAGATGACATTCTATTCTAGGTCTTCGACTCTATAGAGATAAATCGAAGAGGATAATAGGATTATCACAATCTGCTTATATTGACAAGATAGTAAAAAGATACAACATGGAGAACTCCAAGAAAGGAAATGTTACTTTCTGGCATGGAGTTACTCTCTCCAAGGGCATGTCTCCCAAGACACCCGAGGAGATTGAGGACATGAAGGACGTTCCCTATGCCTCAGTCGTAGGGAGCATCATGTATGCCATGCTGTACACTCGTCTTGACGTCACTCAGGCAGTGAGTGTGGTAAGCAGATTCTAGGCCAACCCAGGGCAGGATTGGACTGCAGTGAAAAACATACTTAAGTACCTTTGAAGGACAAAAGAGTTTTGTCTGGTATTTGATGGTAGTTCACTACAGATCCATGAGTATACTGATGCCGACTTCTGGTCAGATCCTAATCATAGAAAGTCTACATCGGGGTATGTTCTCATGATAGGATCGTGTGCTGTTTGCTGAAAAAGCAGCAAACAGGGTCCTAAGTAGTAAGAATAACAGTACACAACCCAAGCCGAACACATTCCCGTAAGTGAGACTGTGTTATGGATGAAGGTGTTCATTCTGGAATTGGAATTCAGCATATCACCCATTCCACTGTTGTGTGACAACACTGGATCTACGGGAGATTGATGTTAAAAGGTTGCATCAGTGGAGAATGTGGTAGACCCATTGACTAAGCCTCTGATACAGAAAGTGTTTGAGAAACACATGGAAAGTCCAGGACTCTGGCTTGTAACAGATTGGACCTAAGTACAAGTGGGAGCTATTAGACCGTGTATGCCCGTAGCTCCAATCAAAATGATGTACATTATGACATTTAATGTAAATGAATAAAGTACATATTTGATTCATGTTATTATGGTGTATTTCTGTGTAATACCCTTAAATTGGACACATATGAGACTCGTGTTAGTTTAGAATCTTCATAGCCGTTGGATAGATCTGGGGAGATTTATCCTGCCAAGGCTGACACTGATGTGCTGCCAAGTTGGTTGGGGTGGCTTGTCTCAGCTGCCAGGGTGAGATCTGAGGTACATGCAGTGTGGGTTTTCTTGAAACCTTGAACTAGACCAGAATTCCATAATTTCCCTAGACCTTGGAGATAGATGGGAAAAACTGAAATGTTACACCTGACCCCTAGACTTGATTATGATACTGCACCAGGTGTCGGATTGGGTTATTTTTGATATGCCAATCAGTGGGATCCTTAGAGGGGGTCAAAACCTGGGTATGTTGGGACAATCCGAGAATTCATCTGAGTGGGTGATCATAGTGACAGGATCAGCCCCTTTCTCGGACAAAGTGAATGATCAAGGATGCACTCTCTCTGATGGAAACCAAGTGGCTGATGTGTAGATCAATGTTTGGGTCCCATGCCATACAAGGATACCCAATTGGGCAGCAGTTTGGAGGAAAAGTGAGCACATGGACTTAATGGGCCTCAAGCCCAATTCGAACTGGTTTAATATGATTAATTAAAGAGGGGTGGTTCCGGGATTTGGATCAGCAGATAGGATAAGGGATTGTCTCTAGCCACTCAGAGAGTCCAAATCCAGATAAAGATTTGGATTAGGAAACTCCTAATTAGATTAGGAGGGCTGATCATTATTTGCATATAAGATAAGGGTTTATCCTTATCTCTTAAAGAGAGTCCAGATCCAAATACAAGATTTAGATTAGGAAACTTCTAATGGGATTAGGAGAACCTCTCCTTAAGGCTATAAATAGAAGAGAAGGGCGAACCCTAGATCATTCAATCAGATTATTGATACAAGAGAGTAGACAGGTGTAGTTGGACTGACGCCATCTTCTGCTCTTGCCTTCTCCTATTGCTGTCGCCATTGCCAGTTCGATCTCCACCTGTAGGAGCGATCAAGAAAGGTTACTGATATTAGTTTTTGGAGAAAAATTTATCTGAAGTCGTGCTCACTCGCCCTCCGTTAGATTCTTAATGAAGAATCAGGTTCTTGCTGAAGGACCACCCTGCTGATTCTGCTCCACCCTACAGTATGTCACCTTCAGTGCGAGCAGTCTTTGGAGATCTCCTTGGGCATGAACTCCTTCATTGGGAGTTACTACTACTTTGTATCAGGTACATCCCTCTCCTACCTTTTGGTTTCAGATCTGGTCTAGTTTAGGGTTCAAGATTGATCCTTGAAAATGCAGTTTTCTAAAATAGGGAATGTGTTTTCCACATCGGCTATCCATATGATGGATCTCTCATCCATTCAGCAAGTACCACCGCAGCACTGGATAGACACCGAGGACTACCACGATCTAAAGAATGAAATAAAGTCCCTCATTCGCCGAGGACACCTCAAGCAGTTCGTCGGAGGAGGGGCTGGCGCATCGTCATCCCAGCAACAACAACACTAGCAGGTGGCAGGTGTCATCGACATCATCATCGGGGGTATGGCCTCAGGTGGAGCCTCGGCTTTGGTTCGAAATGCCTATGCCAGGTAGCTTAACATCCAGGAGCCTGCCCCGAAGAAGCAAAAATACCTGGACACTCCACAGAGGCCAAGATGTTCACATGCCCTCGTCTTCACTGACGAAGACCTAGAGGGGGTTATTGTCCCCTACGACAATGCCCTCGTGGTTACAACCATCATCTTCAATTTCATGGTGAAGAAGATTCTAGTGGATAGCGGATCGTCAGCCAACATAATTTTCTATGACACCTATGAGAGAATGAAGCTCGCGTTAGAGAGGCTCCAACTAGCTGACGCTCCTTTCGTCGATTTGTCTAGTAGCGTCACCAGACTGAAAGGAAAGATTACCCTGCCCATCACAGTGGGGACAACGCCACACCAAGCGACTTGGATGCATGAGTTCCTAGTGGTGTGGGTTTTCTCTCCCTACAACGCAATAATGGGAAGACCAACCCGTCATGCACTAGGGGCATCCATGTCTTCTTATCACCTAGCCCTTAAATTTCCCACGAGCACGGTGTTGGAGTTGTTCGTGGGATCCAACAGATTGCTGATGTGGCTCATTGTGACACTGGCAAGTGCACTAACCGTTCAAGTAGTAAAGTAATGAATCAAGTATCGTTCCCACAAGGATTTAGGAAATAACTATCAATACTAAATTGAATACTTCTTATCTAATTAACAAATAAATCAAAACTTTAATGAAAGCTAAAAAAACCTAAACTAAAATCTATCTAAATAATTGGCCCAATTCCCTTCAAATCAGGTTAAAAGCAGTAAATGTCAATCTCAGAATTCAGCAATCTATCAATTTGGATCATTCGAATAAATCATGATTGAGCCTTGGGTTGGTTAGACCCCAAGCTCATGAACAGCCTCTTTCGAGTGCATGTTCAATCTATGCATGAGTGATGATCCCCATATCTTTATCAAGGATTTAATCCTCATGCATACATTTCTTCAAACACATCTAAGGTATCAATTCAAAACTGAATTGATCACCAACTGAATTGTGCAAGTTATCTCTAATCTTGCATCCAATTCAGTTCTTGAATAGTAGATCCGAATTCCTAGAGTCTCTCTCAAGCACTTTAGGAATTCCAAACTTTAGATCCATTCGGCCAATCTAAATTTTGCAGATCTGAATTCTCTTTCAAACAATACAGATCTTGCAATTTCAGATCTGAGAATTCAGATCTGAGTTTTGAAGGTTAATTGGCAGAATTAATCTACAATAACACCCTTATTCAAGAAACTTCAAATACAATTCATAACCATTCGAATGAATCAAAAAGAATTTAATTGTTGAACTGAAATTTTACAAGCTGAAATACATCAAGGAAGAATGGAAGATGGAGAAAGAAGAAAGAAAATATAACAAAGAAACTGAATTCAAATTAAAGGAGAATGAAACTAATTTTGAGTTATTACAAAAGATCTCTGAATAACAAACCCCCAATTTCGAACTCACCTTCTCTTCTTGCTTGCTTGACTTGAACTTCCTTCAGCCCTTCTTCTTCTTCTTCCTTGCGCCTAGCCTTCTTCTCTTCTCTTCTCTCAAGGTGGTCGAACCTCTAAGAGTGGGAGAGCCTTCCTCTCAAGCAATTGAACACCTCTCCCCCCTCCTACAGGCCTCCTTATATAGTTTTTCAAGGGGCACTTGCCCCTTCTTGAAGCCTCTAGAATGGGGTGTATTACACCCCTTTCTTGAACTTTCTAGAGCTCTCTTGAAAGCCTCCTAAGGGCTGCCGCCCCTAGCTCTTTGGGCAGCTATTTGGGCTGCACTTAGGCTCTCTCTTAGCACATGATAGCTATGTTTTGAGCTGCTCTTTTGGGCTGAGAATGGGCCTTCTTTGCTGGGCCAAATTCTACTCTTGGCTAGGCTTTCTTTTCTTGGGTTTTCTCAAGGAATCCACTTGCTATTCTTGGGCCAAAGTGCTCTCTCTTGCTTCCACAATCGGGCTGGGCTGAATTTGGTCTTTTTGAACCTTCTTTCCTTGCCTTTTTCCTTCCTTTTCTTGGATTAATTACCCCTAAAACTTATTCTTAGCATTAAGCTAGATTAAGGCAAAAATTAATAAAACCGGCATAAAAATCCTTGCTAAAGTCCTCAAAAATTATAGATAAATTGTAGGTTCATCAATTGCTCGCCAATGCTACATGGCAGCGCTAAAAGGAAAAAATAAGGAGGCCTTTTCATTGGAGGGCCTTGACCCCCAGGAAGAACCAGCGAGCCGAGGCCAACCAGCTGAGGACCTCATCTCGGTTCCCCTAGATGAGTTAGCTTTGGAAATGACAGTCCGTGTTGGGTTTAACCTCCCCCCTGAATGCCTATCTGAACTAGTAAGTTTCCTCAAAACTAACACCGACGTCTTTGCTTGGTATGCTATTGACATGCTCGGAATTGACCCTTCGGTCATAACTCACAGGCTGAGCATGGACCCGAGCTTTAAGCCAATTTGACAAAAGAAGAGAAACTTCGCATTGGAGCGATGGAAGGCTATAAGAAAGGAAGTTGATAAGCTACTCGATGCCAACTTCATCCATGAGGTACATTACGCTAATTGGCTATCTAATGTGGTTTTGGTAAGGAAAGCTAATGAGAAATGGCGGATCTGTATTGACTTCACAGACCTTAACCGAGCCTGCTCGAAAGACAATTATCCTTTGCCGAGGATAGACCACCTTGTTGACGCCATTGCAGGGTATGAACTACTTAGCTTCATGGATGCCTTCTCCAGGTATAACCAGATCCAGATGCACCCCGATGACGAGGAGAAGACATCTTTCATCACTGAGCATGGCACGTATTGCCACAAAGTGATCCCGTTCGGCCTCAAAAATGCAGGGGCTACTTACCAACGCCTTGTCAACAAGATTTTCAAGAATCAGATGGGGAGGAACGTCGAAGCCTATGTGGATGACATGGTAGTGAAGAGCCTGAAGGCTGAAACGCATAGTTCAGACTTGGCTAAGACCTTAGATATTCTGCGTAAGTTCAACATGAAGCTCAATCCGAGCAAGTGTGCCTTCGGGGCTACCTCAGGGCAATTCTTAGGCTTTGTCGTCACTCAAAGGGGCATCGAGGCCAACCCAAGCTAGGTACAGACCATACTAGACATGGCACCTCCTCGGTTAGTGAAGGAGACTCAGAGGCTCACTAGCAAAATAGCCACCCTCAACCGCTTCATGTTGAAATTGGCAGACCACTGCCTTCTCTTCTTCTGCGCCATCAAGAAGCTAAAAGATTTCCAGTGGATGGAGGAATGACAACGTGCCTTGGACGAGCTTAAACTATACCTCACCTCACTCCCGCTCCTCGCTCGACTAGTGTTAAGAGAAACCATGTATTTGTACTTATTAGTCGGGCTCGGCCCTGGTGAAAGATGACGGAGTTCAGAGACCCGTATACTATGTCAGCAAGCTCCTCAGCGGCGTTGAGACCCGATACCCCAAAGTGGAAAAGCTAGCTTACGCCCTCGTCACCTCAGCCAGAAAGCTCAGGTTGTATTTCCAAGCATAGTAGTCCTGACAAATCAGCCCCTTAGGGCCGTCCTCACCAAGACAGAGGCTTCAGGACGCCTAATTAAGTGGGCAATAGAATTGTCGGAATTTGACATATAGTACCAGCCGAGGCCAGTGATCAAAGTACAATCCTTGGTTGACATTGTAGCAGAAAGCACTTTTAGTAGGCCCCTTGACCGGCCTCACGAAGATGAGCTAGAAGAAGCACCACCGGCCGAGGAGGTCCCCCCCACGTGGAGACTTTTTTTCAATGGTTCATCTAACGCCAAAGGGAGTGGAGCGGGCCTCATTCTCCTCACACCCGACAATGTCGTCATAGAGTATGCGCTAAGATTTGAGTTCCCTGCATCCAACAACGAAGCCGAGTATGAAGCCCTCTTGGCGGGGTTGCAGCTCCCCGAGACCACGGCTCCAAGCATGTCGAAGTCCTTAGCAACTCACAGCTGGTGGTGAACCAAGTCAACGGTGAGTACGAGGCCAGAGAACAAATCAGGGATAAGTACCTCGCCAAAGTTCAAGAGTTAGCCCACCACTTCAAATGCTTCTCTCTGCAGCAAGTCCCGCGAGCCGAGAACTCCCGAGTCGATGCCCTCTCCAAATTGGCGAGCACCTCAGATGCGGCCCTCGGCTGCACTACACATGGAAAGACTAGCCCAACCCTCCATAGAAGAGATCCAAATCCTACCCGTGGAAGCCGAACCATCTTGGATGGATCATATCATCAACTTCTTGTTGACAAAAAGGGTAACCGACGATAGAACGAAGCTAGGAAACTCCGACGATAGGCAACGTACGGAGGTCCTTCACCTTGCCTTACCTCCGATGCCTTTATAGGGAGGAGGGTGAGAATGTACTCCCAGAAATTCACGAAGGCATCTGCGGTAATCACCTCGGCGGCCAAACCCTAGCCCAGAAAACTCTAAGGCAAGGGTACTTCTGGCCAATGCTTCACAAGGATGCGGCCGAGCTAGTGCGGAAATGTGATCAGTGTCAGATTAATGCCAACCTCTACCATCAATCAGCGACCACCCTCTCGGCTCTCTGCAGCCCCTGGCCCATCGCCAAGTGGGGGATGGATCTCTTTGGCCCCTTCCCTCAGGCTATGGGAGGCAGGAAGTACCTCGTCGTTACTGTGGATTACTTCACTAAATGGATAGAAGATGAACCCCTAGCCACTATCACCGCGCAAGCAATTCAGAGCTTCTTTTGGAAGAACATCGTTTTCCACTTCGACCTCCCCCACATGCTGGTCACAAACAATGGAAAGCAGTTCGACGATGCCAAATTCCGAGAATAGTGCACCTCCCTCGGCATCAGGCAACAGTACACCTCGGTGGGGTACCCCCAAACGAACGGCCTGGCCGAGGTCACAAACAGGACCATCCTGGATGGGCTAAAGACCAGGCTGGATAGAGCTAAAGGCTTATGGGCCGATGAATTACCTTGCGTCCTCTGGGCGTACCAAACCAAACCTTGGACAACGACGGGAGAAACTCCCTTCAGTCTGACCTACAGCATGGAAGTAGTGATCCCAATGGAGATTGGCCAACTAACGCTTTGGGTCCAAGGGTATACCGAGGACGGGAGTGACGAGGTGCTCAGAGCAAACCTAGACCTACTGGAAGAAGGCCGAGACCAAGCACAGATAAGGATGATTGCCTATCAACAGCGAGTGACCCGCTACTACAACTCCAGAGTAAAAGAAAGACACTACAGAGAGGGAGACCTTGTCCTCAGGAAAGTCATGGTTCCCAAATATGGAGTAGGAAAGCTGGGCCCCAACTCACCTTGGAGGTGACCCCCTCGGCTATCTGCATTTAGCACAAAGAAAATTAGGCAGAGCCCTTGGCTTCGCCGATGGGATGCCTCAGCCTCCCCCGAGAGATCACTTGGTAAGAACGAGTCAGGGGAGCTGCACCCCGACAGTTCTACTCCACCATAGCTCTTCATCCACCCAAGTACCTCGGCGGCATACTTCAGTCCCGGACCTCGGCCAAAGTACCAGGTCTCTTCATCCTCGCCTGAGATAACACAGGATTTGGAGGCCAAGCGAGCTTCGCCTTGAGTGTAAGACTCTGCCTCAGCTTTCAATATCCGGACAAGCCGAGATGAGCGTGCAAATAAATGAATGATGCGACTGAATCGTATGTGCCTTGTGTACCATGGTTTCAACCTTTCGGAGGGGAAAGGACCTCTCATACACAAAAAAAAGGGAGAGAGAAAAAAGAAAGAAACAACATGCACAAAACATAGTGTGCACAAAAAATGGCTTCATTCATTATTTAATTTTGATCTTGTACAGACTTTACAAAATCTTGTATTACGCTAAAAAAAAACACAACAGAACTATTACAGCAACAGAACAAAATAAGAAGGGAGGAGCCCCGCCAGACTACCAACCATCGTTTAGGGGTCCTGGTGCAAAGCCTGGTCCACAAGGACCTCCTGGTGAGTTCGGTGACAAGGGGGGAAGCCTATGCCTGCGCCTCGTCATGGAAAGCCTGGTCCACGAGGACCTCCTGGTGAGTTCGGTGACAAGGGGGGAAGTCTACACCCATGCCTTGTCATGGACCAGAGGAGGAACAACATCTTCAACAGGAACATTGGGGATCACCTATAGTCCCTCGATGTCAAAATCTGGCAGCACAAGTAGGAATGCCTTCTTAGGGTCCTCTATGCCATCGAGGAAAGATGATGAAGCGTACTCCACTAACACGTCCAAGTAATCAGAAGACTTCTTGTGCATCTCCACTACCTCGGCTAGTGCCTCCTTTGTCTTTTCTGCCGAAGCTAGGGCTTTGGTAGCTTTCACCTCTGCCTCGGCAGTTTTCTTTAAGGCTTCGACAGCCCTCTTCTTGGCCTCCGTAGCCCGACTCTCCACCTCCGTGGTGATACTCTCCATCCTTACCTGCTCCATCTGATCTTTGGAGAGCCCTTGCCGTCCCTCATATAGCTGAACTTCGAGGTAGTCCCGAAGAGATTGTTCGTCCAGAAGCACCTTGCGGAACTTCTGGTGCTTCTCCTCTGTGGCAGCGGCTACCTGCTAGAGCTTCTCCTCCATGGCCTTCTTCTCCTTCTCGGCCTTGTCGATGCGGACCATGGCATCCTTGTTCGGTCCCCCAAGCCGGCGAAGTGTAGAAAGGCCTGTCACAAGACTGATAAGAAAAACAAAAAACAAATAAAATGTACATACACACGGTGAAGCATTGAAGAACATCTTACCTCAGCCAGCTGATACAAGCCCTCATCATAAATAGCCTTGGGGTCGCTTTGCAGAAGGCGGTAGTGATCCCTCGGCAGAATGGACCCGCTGACAAGCTCCAGGCTGACCCCCTCGTCGCAGATGGAGTCCCCCTCTTGAAGCTGCCCTGTACTGATGGGGGGGGGGGGGGCTAACGAAGGCCCGGATGGGCACTCTCTAGGCGCGGACCTCCACATCACCTCATCGGCCTACCTAACTATGTTGGCAAGCTTCCGCGGAGGCTCCTTCCTTGGCATGTCTCTGACATGCCTCTTCTTTCCCGCCTTGGGCCCCTCCGTGGTCCTCTTTGGCACCTCTTCCTGAGTGGTGGGCTTCTTAGGCACTTCTCCCCCGGTGGTGGGCTTCTTCAGCGCCTCCACCATTCTCTTTGGCACCACCACCGTCTGCTTCCCCTTGGTGGGTACTTGTGAATCCCCCCCTCCCCTTTCCCGAGGCAGGAGGGGCAACCTCATCGCCAGCCCTCTTCGGCGTCTGTCCACCGACCTTCTTCCCGGCCTATTTTGCTCGAGCCTTTGCCAGCAAGCACTCCTTGACGTCCATTGGCACTTCTGTGAAACAACAAAAGAAAGCAGCTAGCACATCAGCAAAAAGAGAAAGAAAGGAACGTGGAAGACGCACTAACTACAAAACCTCTCCTACCGAGGGGGGTTGGGTTAATCCAGAGAAGGCTACCGCAACAGCCTCTTCGTCTTGGAGCGGTGGGGGAAATCTCTCGACGATGACGCGGGCCTCCCCCCAGTCGAACCTGAAGCGCCAGCCTTTGGGGCAAGAGATGTAGAAGAACTGGTCCTTCCACCCATGAACGGAAGAGGGGTTATGCACTGGCTTCCCTCTCCTCGGGTGGAAGTAGTACATGTCAGCCTCGGAAGCGTGCTTCCTCGGCACGAACATGGCACGAAATAGTTTCAACGTCTGAGTCAAACCCACACCATCATCGCCATGATGGTCCTGAGGGTGTTAGGTACGAGCTGGATGTTACTGATGTCATACCACTCCAGCAGTTCGGAGATTAAGGTCAGGAGGGGAAACCTAAGACCATACTCTAAAAAATGCTGGTAGATATAGATTTCCCCCTCCTTGGGGCCCCACGGCCTATCACCCACATCGGGGATCCTCAAGCTGTAAGATCGTGGTATATGGAAACTCTTCGCTAGGGATTTGACCTGGCATACATCCAAGGAGCTATCAAACTCCGAACATGGGACGCCAGCATCAGCCACCCTTCGGGCAACACTCCCGCCTACTTGTTCGACGACGAGTTTCACGACATCACCCTCGGAGAGAGGAGATTCCTCTCCAAGGTTTAATGAGGAGAGTCACGTCCCCGACAATTGCCTTTGGCACCCCCCAAGGTTAGCCTCTCAAAATGGCCACCTCCTGTCGATGGGGGACTACAACTAAAGAAACTAAGAAGATAAGGGAGAGGCGTTGCAGGAGAACTCCCTCCCGAGATGTTCGGGAGTTCATGGCACTCGGGACTAGAGTCTGAAAACGACATCGTGAGATTACCTAAAAAGGTGGAGTGTCCTAAAAAGAGAAAGGGGCAAAGGAGTTCTGGAGACTTGGGAGTTAGGGAGCTGCATTCACTTGAGAGAAAGGGCGTCTAAGTCCAAATGGAGAAGAAAGGCACCGCCAGGTCCCCTATTTAAAGGAAATTAAACGACCAAGATTTCTCCAATTTCGACGGCTGAAACGAATCCCCTCCCGCCATCCAACCGTGACGTGCCACCTAGCATAGGCCCTCGGAAGACAAAACGACGCCCAAGGCAACAGTTCAAATCGGTGCAGGTCCAATGGTCGTGGGAGCCCCCTAGAGCAAGCCCTCAGAAAATGAAACAACACTCAAAGTGACGGTTCAGATCAACGCAAATCCAACGAACGTGGGAGTCCCCCACTCCTGTGAACCAGTCTCATCGTATCACCTAGCACATCCCCACAGAAGGCAAAACAATGCAGGGTGTGCCGCAGAGACCGCCCACAACAACCCGCCAAGCGAACCGAAAAGTCCACCAGCAGCGGACCACCGGACGGACCGTTCAACCCGGCAAGCACAGGATTCTTGGGGCGGCCGTCCTCTGCACAGTAGCCTCGTTAGGGTGACCTGCCCGTGCGAGATACGGGACACCCCTTGTTACTCCTAATGACCGATGGCCCTACGACTGCTACTCCCGATGACCGAAGTCGAAGCCTCACTTTGACGACCACCCTTATTACGAGCAGAAGCCGAGGCCTCACCTTGGTCTTAGGAGTGGGGGGCAAATGATGTGGGTTAGCTTGGCCCAGCCCACATAGGGCTAGAGGGCCCAACCCACTAGCACCTGCTAACATCAGCCACAGTAGGCAAGAGCCCTGTTGCCATCATACGGAGCCAATTACTTAACTATCTGGCGTATTGCCAGGGCTAGTAGTCTGACCTCATACGGCTCTCATCCGAGGCATTCATCTCTACCTACCACCAGCACGCTCGAGTATAAATAAGAGGTAACTGCCCCTGAAAAGGGGCCATAATAGAGTAACTCCAACATTTACTCACTCATTTACTTCTAGTGAGTGAGAGTGCAACACTATACATTGCAGCCAAGGGAGTGGTCCTCTCTTGTCGGGTAGTGTTTGATCATTATGGGCTGAGAGGTTAAGTGTCAGACCTTTGAGGGTAATACCTGATGGGCTAATCTTGCATTTGCCCACAGTCCTTGGGTTTTTATAAGGTGGCTTGACCCAGAGACCATTTAGTGTAAATGATGGGCCCATTAAGAGCCCATAGTGATGGATTCAGGGGTTCACTATTTCCTACAGTGAATTCAGACAGGCCTTGTAACAGAGGCTGGGCTGAACCCATGTGGTTGATGTGTAGATCATTGTTTGGGTTCCACACAATACAAGGATATCCAATTAGGTAGCAATTTGGAGGGTAAGTGAGCAGATGGACTTAATGGGCCTAAAGCCCAATTCGAACTCGCTTAATGAGAATAATTAAAAGGGGACGGTTCTGGGATTTAGATCAACAGATAGGATAAGTGATTATCCCTATCCACTCAGAGAGTCCAAATCCAAATAAAGATTTGGATCAACAAACTCCTAATTTGATTAGGAAGGTTAATCTTTAGACAGTATATGCCCTTAGCTCCAATCAGAATGATGTACATTATGGCATTTTATGTAAATGAATAAATTACATATTTGATTCATGTTATTATGGTGTGTTTCTGTGTAATACCCTTAAATCGGACACATATGAGACTCGTGTTAGTTTAGAATCTTTGCAGCCGTTGGATAGATATGGGGAAATTTATCCTACCAAGGTTGACACTAATGTGCCACCAAGTTGGTTGGAGTGGCTTGTCTCAGCTGCTAGGGTGAAACCTGAGGTACATGCAGTGTGGGTTTTATTGAAACCCTGAACCAAACCAGAATTCCAGTATTGCCCTAGACCTTGGAGATAGATGGGAAAAACCGGAATGTTACACCTGACCCCTAGACTCAATTATGATAGTGTACGAGATGTCGGATTGGGTTGTCTTTGATATGCCAATCAGTAAGATCCTTAGAGGGGGTCAAAACCTGGGTATGTTGGGACTGTCTGAGATTTCATCTGAGTAGGTGATCATAGTGACAGGATCAGCCCCTTTGTCGGATATAGTGAATGATCGGGGATGCACTCTCTCTGATGGAAAGCAAAACTGTCGGTAGTTGATTTCAACCGTTGAAATTTGTTTTGTAAAATATATTTATATAGAGAAATACATATATATATATATTATGGTTTCAAAATGCTTGCAAAAGGTTTTAATTCCCAGGATCCATGTGAATAGAGAGTGCAGCACTGTACCTTGCAGCCGAGGGAGAGGTCCTCTCTTGTCGGGCAGTGTTTGATCATTCTGAGATGAGAGGTTAAGTAAAAGACCATTAAGGGTAATACCTGATGGGCTAATCTTGCATCTTCCCACAGTCCTTGGGTTTTTATAAGATGGATTGACCCAAAGACCATTTAGTGTAAATGTTGGGCCTAATAAGAGCCCATGGTGATGGACTCAGGGGTTCATCATTTCCAATAGTGAATTCGGCCAGGCCTTGTAATAGAGGATGGGCTGAACCCATGTGACTGATGTGTAGATCAATGTTTGGGTCCCACGCCAGACAAGGATAGCCAACTGGGCAGCAGTTTGGAGTTTAAGTGAGCACATAGACTTAAAGAGCCTAAAGCCCAATTCGAACTGGCTTAATAAGATTAATTAAAAGGGGCGGTTTTGGGATTTAGATTAGCAGATAGGATAAGGAATTATCCCTATCCACTCAGAGAGTCTAGATCCAAATAAAGATTTGGATCAAGAAACTCCTAATTTGATTAGGAAGGCAAATCTATATCTATAGATAAGATAAGGGAATATCCTTATGTCTTAAAGAGAGTGCAGATCTAAATACAAGATTTGGATTAGGAAACTCATAATAGGATTAGGAGATGGTCTCTTTAAAGGCTATAAATACAGGAGCAGGGCAAACCTCCAAGACACAAAATTCTCAGTTCATAGATTACAAAGAGAGAAGAATCTGCAGTTTGATCTCCACTTGTGCAAGTGATTAAGAAAGGTTCTTGTTATTACCTTTTTTTAGAAAAGGTAATCTGAAGTCATGCTCACCAGCCCTCCTGCACATTCTTGCTAAAGAGCCATCCTGCTGATTCTGCTCCACCTCACACTGTGTCATGTTCAGTGGGAGTAGTCTTTGGTTTTCTCCTTGGGTGTGAACACCTTCGTTGGGAGTTACTATTACTTTATATCAGGTATATCCGTCTCCTACCATTTGGTTTCAGATCTGGTCCGGTTTGGTTTCAAGATTGATCCTTGAAAATGCAATTTTCTAAAGATATTGTTGTTGGAACAGTGTGTTGGTTTGAAATGGTTGAGCTGGTTGAGTCCTAGGGTAATCATTGTACTCTCAGTGAGTCTGGGCTTCAGCCCATTGAGAGTGCATATCTAGTAGGGTGGTTTCTTGGACTTGGGCCTCATGCGTGAAGTTGGGCTGATTTTTCCACCCAGGGTTATATGGGTTAGCATTGGGTTGGAAAAATATGTTGGTCGTACGTACATGGTCTAGATTGATTGGTTGACATGGGCCCGCCGTAAGGCACTGGCTAACATGAAGGGCCGGGCTTGCATAGATGGAACATGTTGGATAGGATGACAAAGTTGGGTATGGGCCACTTTGTTGACGAAATGCATGGACTTGATCAAATCTCCGGGCCATCCCATCAATTAAATAATCTGTAAAACCCTAATTAATTAAAGTTAACACATTATCAGCCTATTAAGGCCCATGTATCATCAAATAATACTATCTAGGTATATGGTTTAAAATGCAAAAAGCAGTTTGGCCCATATAGCTGTTATGCTAAACTTGGCCTTTTGCTACTTTAACTCAGCAAAACAGGGTTTTACAGGGGTGGGCCGAATTGCATCATGTGATGGGCCATCAAACCCTTGGCGCACAACCGAATTTGGCTCTCCTAAAACTTGACCCACGGGTTTGAGAACAAACCGCATTGAACCATGGATCGCATTGAACCATGGATTCGGTCTAACCATTTTGGACCAAACTAGGTCAATTTGGCCTATGGTTTGGTGTCCAAAACATGTTGCAATTTTCAAGAATATGATCTGAAATTAATTACAGCCAAAATTGACATTCAAGAACAGCAAGAAAACACAAGAACTAGGGCTGCAAGTGTGGTGGTCCAAATCTGATCCGGACAAACTGCAAACCTGCAAGAAAAGGGTTAATCATAGATTGCAGATCTAATCCAGAAAAAAATCTTCTTCTCATCCGCACACTCCAGCAAATCTTCCAATGTAAAAAAATAGAAAAAACTAATTTTCTATTAATTACATCAGATCGAATCCTATACATTTTGTCTAAAAAAAATTATTTATAGACCAGATTGAATAGAATGAAATTACAGGGTGCGCAAATCTTGGCACCATAAAAGAATTCGATCTCTATCACACAAATAACCAAAAAATTTAAGAAATAATCATAGAACCATTCTAAAATTATTGCAGAATAATAAAGATTTAATTTCAGATCAATACACCAAATTCTGAGAACCGAATTCTTAGAAAACTGCTAATTTGCGCAAATTGGGTAGAACATTTACTACCGATTTACGCTGCTTCAGATCTGGTCTAAATTTTGTTCAAGACTTGAACCGGGCTCTGATACCACTGAAGGAAAGGGAGATCTATCATATGGATGGCCGAACCATGCAAGGTGGCTGGGCGAAATTTCAAATATTTCTTTTCTCCCTTCCGGGAATCGTATTCTTAGTTTTAGAAAAACTGCATTTTTCAAGGATTGTTCTTGAAACAAACCGGACCAGATTTGGAACCAAAATAAAGGGAGGGCTATACTTGATACAGAATCCACACGTGAAACTCCCAAAGTTGGTGTTCATGCCCAAAGAGGATACCAAAACCTACTTCCTCTAAAGATGGCACAGCTTGAGATGAAGCAGGTTCAGTAGTGCAGTCCTTCAGCAAGAACTACAATCCTTTAGTAAGTATCAAGCAAGGGATGGTGAGCATGAATTAAATCTGGTTTTTCTAGCAAAAATCAAAATCAAGATCCAATCTTGATCAGTTCAAGAAACTGGAGATCCAATAGGGTAGGTAGGGTGGTAAGAACAGAGGGAGAGAACTATGAGTAGAAAAAGGTGAAAAATAAAGTTGTTTGCCCCCTTTATTTATAAGCCTTCAAGATCAGCTCTCCTAATCCTACTAGGAGGAGTTCTTTGATCCAAATCTTTATTTGGATCTGAACTCTCAAGTAGATAAGAATTATCTTATCCTCTTGATTATCCAAACCCAAATTCGCCCAAGTCACATGACAGCTTAACTTCTTAATTAATCTAGTTCATTATGGGCTTTAGGCCCATTAAGCTTGCAGGCTCACTTCCCTTTTAATTTTTGGTTAACTTGGCTCTCTTTGTATGGTATGGGACCCTAAAATTGATATTCACAAAATCCATATGGGTCCAGCCTAGCCTCTGTTACAAGGCCTGGCCGAATTCACTACTAAAAAGAGTGAAACCCTGAGCCCATTAGTATGGGCACTTAACAGGCCCAACATTTACACTAAATGGTCCTTGAGTCCAGCTACCTTATGAAGGCCCAAAGACTATGGTCTTAAGTGAGATTAGACCATTAGGTATAAAAGCCCTAAATGGTCTTACACTTAACCTCTCAGCCCATAATGATCAAACACTACCCAACAAGAGATGACCTCTCCCTTGGCTGCAAGGAACAGTGTTGCACTCTCTACTCGGATGGATCCCAGGAATTAAAACATTTGCAAACCTTTTCCATAATACATAATATATATTTCTATTTCTATATAAATATATTTTGCAAAACTAATCTCAAAAAGGATTGAAATCAACTGCCCGCAGTTTATGTTTCCATCAGAGAGGGTGCAGTCTCCAATCATTCACCTTGTTTGACAAAGGCGTTGATTCTGCCACAATGATCACTCACTCAGGTGAATTCTCAGACTGCCCCAACATACCCATGTTTTGACCCTCGCTAAGGATCCCATTGATTGAAATATCAAAGACAGCTTAATCCGACACCTAGTGTAGTACCATAATCGAGTCTAGGGGCTAGGTGTAACTTTCTATTTTTGCCCACCAGTCTCCAAGGTCCAGGGCATAACTTGAAATTGGTCCAGTTAGAGAGTTCATCATATGAATCTCCCTATCACATGCACTCATATTAGCTGGAGGGAACAGTTAATTACGCCCTAGTTTGATCTAGGTCAAACCAAAGTGGCTCCCACTGACTTTCATAAAGTCAGATTTCGGTGGGCCCAAATCGGCTACGGTTCCGCACGTAACCTCTCCATGAGGTGTGGGGCCCACCACTGAGGGAGGTCATCCAATGACCAAAAGGGACACCATGGCAATGATGTGCATTCACCCATGGTGTGCGCAAGAGCCGCTGTCGACCGAGCATGGGCCAAGTACTTATGGCCCATGTACGTAACACATCACACATCCATACATCACATGCAAGGATAAATTGATCCAATCAATTAATTATCTGTAAAGCCCATTTGAAGCTCATTTTAAATCCGTAATATTACCCATTAATATTATCTAGGTATATGGGTTGAATTAGGGTTGACGGGTTCGGCCCAAATAGCTTTATCCGCAGAATGGGCTTTTAGCAGTTTTAACCATTTAAAACTGGGCCTTTACAGGTAGGGTCGAATTAACCATTTAATTAAATATCAATCCCCAAGCCCATTAGTGGGAAAAGTTAGGGCTGACTTTCAGCCTTGATCGAACCCTAGATTTGGTCCATACAATTTGAACCAATCTTGGTTCGAATGGGTCTAGGGTTTGATCTTTAATTAAATCTTTAATTCAAGAAAATAATCTGAAATTAAATACTGAAAAAAGAAAAACAAGAATCAGTCAAACAGGCCTATTCGCACAATCCATCCTGCAAAATAGAGGTTAGAGGACGAAACAGCCATTTAACGGTAACCCTAAAAGATGTACAAACACGCTTGACCTTATACATATTGAAGTATGTGGTCCCATGAGTGTTAGGACACGTAACCAGCATGTTTATTTCATAACATTCACCGATGATTACTCTCGGTATGGTTACGTGTACCTAATGAGACACAAGTCTGAATCCTTTGAAAAGTTCAGAGAGTTCAAACAAGAGGTCAAGAAACAATTAGGGAGAGGAAATAAGACCCTTCGATCGGATCGAGGTGGTGAGTATCTCTGACGAATTCATAGACTACTTAAAGGTCAACGGGATAGTATCACAGCTACCTCCTCCTGCTACACCATAACTAAACGATGTGTCAGAGAGGAGGAACAAGACTTTATTGGATATGGTCCGATCACTTCTCGTACACTCAGAGTTACCCACATCCTTTTGGGGTTATGCATTGGAAACTGTGATATACGTGCTGAACCAGGTTCCAACCAAATCAATTCCGAAGACTCCCTATGAGCTTTGGACCAGTAAGAAACCGAGTTTAAGACACTTGAAGATTTGGGGTTGTCTGGCACATGTTAAAAGAACGAGTGCAGACAAATTGGAATCCAAGACCAGTCATTGCCTCTTCATAGGCTACCCCAAAGGCTCTGTGGGTTACCTATTTTATGACCCAGGAGAACAGAAGGTGTTCGGTGGTCGAAATGTCCATTTCTTGGAGGATGAATACATCCTGAACAATCATCGTTAGGAAGTTGTTCTTGATGAAGAGAGCTCAGGGGTAGTAGGAGGTGTCCCACAAGTTCCAGGTAATGACCAACCTAGAAGATCTACCCGGGTTTCCAGGCATCCAGTTCGTTTCAGCTATGACCAGGATAGTTACCTGGTGGAAGCTACGACCAGTGAGGAGGATCCCGTGACTTATACGGAAGCTATGTTGGACATAGATTCCTTGAAGTGGGTAGATGCAATGAGAGCTGAGATGGACTCAATAGAGACCAATGGAGTCTGGACTCTAGTAGATCCGACCCTGGGGTAAATGCAATTGGTTGCAAATGGATCTATAAGAGGAAGAAGGGCCCCGATGGTAAGGTTGAGACCTACAAGGCTCGTCTTGTGGCGAAAGGGTACACTCAGAAAGAGGGAATCGATTATGAGGAAACCTTTTCGTCGGTGGCCATGCTTAAATCCATTAGGATCCTGCTAGTTGTAGCAGCATACCATAATTATGAGATTTGGCAAATGGATGTCAAAACTGCATTCCTAAATGGAGATTTTAGTGAAGATATCTACATGCAGCAACCGCAAGGTTTCATAGTTGTAGGTCAGGAACACTTGGTATGTAACTTTAATAGATCCATATATGGACTTAAGAAAGCTTCTAGGAGTTGGAACATCCGGTTTGACTCTACCGTCAAAAGGTTTGACTTTGAGCAAAATCCGGATGAACCCTGTGTTTACAGGAAATCTAGTGGGGACAAGGTTATGTTCTTGGTTCTGTATGTAGATGACATTCTAATCATTGGGAATGATGTTGGAATGTTGACTACGGTGAAAGTGTGGCTTTCACAGCAATTCTCCATGAAAGGATAATAGGATTATCTCCTATGTACTGGGTCTTCAACTCTATAGAGATAGATCGAAAAGGATAATAGGATTATCTCAATCTGCTTATATTGACAAGATAGTCAAAAGATACAGCATGGAGAACTCCAAGAAAGGAAATGTTCCTTTCAGGCATTGAGTCACTCTCTCCAAGGCCATGTCTCCCAAGACACCCGAGGAGATTGAGGGCATGAAGGATGTTCCCTATGCCTCAGCCATAGGGAGCATCATGTATGCCATATTGTGCATTTGTCCTGACATCGCTCAGGCAGTGAGTGTGGTGAGCAGATTCCAGGTTAACCCAGGGTAGGAGCATTGGACTACTGTGAAAAACATACTTAAGTACCTTCGGAGGACAAAAGAGTTTTGACTGGTATTCGATGGTAGTTCACTACATATCCAAGGGTATACTGATGCCAACTTTCAGTCACATCCAGATGATAGAAAGTCTACATCTGGGTATATTTTCACGATAGGATCGTGTGTTGTTTGCTAGAAAAGCAACAAACAGGAGTCCACGGCGGATTCCACAACCAAAGTTGAATACATTGTTGTGAGTGAGGCTGCCTAATGAATGAAGTTGTTCATTCTAGAATTTGGAATTCTGCACATCACTCATTCCATTGTTGTGTGACAACACTGGATCTACGGGAGATTGATGTTAAAAGGTAGCATCGGCGGAGAATGTGGCAGACCCATTGACTAAGCCACTGACACAAAAAGTGTTTGTGAAATATGTGGAAAGCATGGGACTTCGGCTTATACCGGATTGGACCTAAGTGCAAGAGGGAGTTGTTAGACAGTGTATGCCCTTAGCTCCAATCAGAATGATGTACATTATGACATTTATTGTAAATGAATAGAGTACATATTTGATACTTGTTATTGTGGTGTGTTTCTGTGTAATACCCTTAAACTGGATACATATGAGACTCGTGTTAGTTTGGAATCTTCACAGCGGTTGGATAGATCTGAAGAGATTTATCCTGCCAAGGCTGACACTGATGTGCTGCCAAGTTAGTTGGGGTGGCTTGTCTCAGCTGCCAGGGTGAGACCTGAGGTACATGCAATGTGGGTTTTCTTGAAACCCTGAACCAAACCAAAATTACAGTATTGCCCTGTACCTTTGAGATAGATGGGAAAAACTGGAATGTTACACCCAACCCCTAGACTCGATTATGATACTACACTAGGTGTCAGATTGGGTTGTCTTTGATATGCCAATCAGTGAAATCCTTAGAGGCGGTCAAAACCTGGGCATGTTGGGACGGTCCGAGAATTCATCTGAGTCGGTGATCATAGTGACAGGATTAGCCCCTTTGTCAGACAAAGTGAATGATCAGGGATGCACTCTCTCTGATGGAAACAAAAGCTGCCAGCAGTCGATTTCAGTCGTTGAAATTTGTTTTCCAAAATATATTTATATAGAGATACACATATATATACATATATATTATGGTTTCAAAATGTTTGCAAAAGTTTTAATTCCTGGGATCCATGTGAGTAGAGAGTGCAGCACTATTCCTTGCAGCCGATGGAGAGGTCCTCTCTTGTCGGGCAGTGTTTGATCATTATGGGCTGAGAGGTTAAGTGTAAGACCATTGAGGGTAATACCTGATGGGCTAATCTTGCATCTACCCACAGTCCTTGGGTTTTTATAAGGTGGCTTGACCAGGGAATATTTAGTGTAAATGTTGGCCCCATTAAGAGCCCATGGTGATGGACTCAGGGGTTCACTGTCTCCTACAGTGAATTTGGCCAGGCCTTATAACAGAGGCTGGGCTGAACCCATGTGGCTGATGTGTAGATCAATGTTTGGGTCTCACACCATACAATGATACCCAACTGGGCAGCAGTTTGGAAGATAAGTGAGCACATGGACTTAATGGGCCTAAAGCCCAATTCAAACTAGTTTAATATGATTAATTAAAGAGGGGCGGTTCTGGAATTTGGATCAGCAAATAGGATAGGAGTTATCCCAATTCACTCAGAGAGTCCATATCCAAATAAAGATTTGGATTAGGAAACTCCTAATAAGATTAGGAGGGCTGATCTTTATCTGCAGATAAGATAAGGTATTATCCTTATCTCTTAAAGAGAGTCCAAATCCAAATACAAGATTTGGATTAGGATTCTCCTAATGGGATTAGGAGAACCTCTCTTTAAGGCTATAAATAGAGGAGGAGGGCGAACCCCAATTCACCCAATCAGAATACAGATTCAAGAGAGAAGATAGCTCCAATTGAACCGACGCCATCTTTTGCTCTTGCCTTCTATTGCTGCCACCATTGCCAGTTTGATCTCCACCCGTAAGAGCGATCATGAAAGGTTCTTGATATCAGTTTTTGCAGAAAAACTGATCTGAAGTCATGCTCAGTCGCACTCCATCAGACTCTTGGTGGAGAATTAGGTTCTTGTTGAAGAACCACCATGTTGATTCTGCTCCACCCTACGCTGTGTCATCTTCAGTGGGAGCAGTCTTTGGTGATCTCCTTGGGCGTGAATACCTTCATTGGGAGTTATTACTACTCTGTATTAGTTATTTCCCTCTCCTACCTTTTGGTTTCAGATCTGGTCTGGTTTAGGGCTCAAGATTGATCCTTGACAATGTAGTTTTCTAAAATAGGGAATGTGATTCCCATATGGGAGAGAGAGAAATTTTTGAAATTTCGCCCAACCTACCTGCAGAGTTTGGCTATCCATATGATGGATCTCTCATCCCTTCACCTTCAACCCTCGATGTTCTAATCTACACCCTCCATTTCTGGGCGCCCAAATCTCAGCCCTACACAATATTGGGCGCCCTCTCCTTTTATTTTCAGCCATAGGATCACCCCAAAACCATCTTAGCCATCCATTAGAAACCCTAGGGCATCCCTAACTTTGCTAAATCCCAGCTACCGCCCACATCTTTCTCCCTATTTTCAGTTGTGTCCACTGTTCTCCACAAAAAGGGTCCCAAGGGCCCTGTAGAAGTTGTTGGTCAATTCACCCAGGTAAGAAGTAAGGCTAATCTTGAGAAGTTCAAGGGTAGAGGAAAGAGAAGGACGCCCAAGCAAGAGGAGGGGTTCCTATTTGCAGTTCGCCAACACCACTACTGCCACCTCTGGATTTGAATACCAACTATATTTTCTTCAGTTTTAGAATTACTTTTTGTTCTTTAATTTCCAGTTTAATTTTTCCTTCCTGCAAATTTATGTTTATTAGATTTAATTTGTGTTTTATTTCTTTTCTGCAGATCTGAAATTCGGCTAGGTAAGACGGAAGTCCTAGCTCAAGAAGTTCGTGGGTCGAAGGAGAGATCTGGAGACTACTACTTCTGATCGGATTCTCAATCATTTTTATCTCGTTCCTTTTATTTATTTGTCTCTGTTATTTATTTGTATGCACATGTTATTCTCAGTACTATTCGAATTTGGTTTTAATGAATTCCATTTTTTCTTTTTTAATTAATTAATTTTATATTTCTACAACTCCCCTTTGCGTTCACTTCTCCCAGATCTAAGTACATAATTATTTTTCCCTCGCTTCCCAGTGGATATGACCTGTTCTCACCTTTTACTATGTTTATAGTTAATTCAGGCAAGTGTACTTTAGTCAAATGTGCATATAATGATGAGAAAAGTGTCAATCCCAAAGAGACTAGATCACAGTACCAAATCAATTTTAAACTAACCTAAGTTGAACTTGTGAATTAACTGAATGAATAAAAACTAAAAGAATTAATGCAAACCCAATAACTTAATAAAAACTGAGTTGATGGATAAATGCAGCTACGGTTTAGATTTCATTCAATCAAGGTTACATAATTATCTATTTAATCCAACTCAAGACCGAAATTACGCTAAGGGATATTAAATTTACATGCATATGATGGTGGATTTCCAAAAATTAATTAATAAGCTTTCTTAAGTCATATTAATCCTTTATTAATCCAATTCTACCATCAAATTTCTAAGTGGTTGTCAAAAGGAAAAATAAGCATTAATTTCTTTGGAAACCTCTAATCGTAGAAGGGGATTTGACTCACTAAGCTTCCTTGATTCCCTCACATGAGCTAATCATCTTTCGATATCATAGTCTATCATGAGATTTTTATTGCCTAGGGATCTAATTCATAACAACCCTTTGGTCAGTCATGCATGAATAATCAAATCATTAAAATATTGGCCAATTCTTTTAAAGCATTAAGCATAGCAATAAAATTTCTTCATGCAAATAATAAATGTCTTGAATTGAATTAAACAAATAACTATGTAACCTTAAGATCAAAATCAATCTAAACTCTAGCTAAGAGAATTTAGCTAGACATCTTTAAATTCAACATACTCAAGAAAATTAAAGGGGAAACACGGCAAGAACATTAATAAGAAAATTTTAGCCTTTGGAGGTCAAAGACAAGTGCAGCAACTAAGCCTTTCTCGATCTTGAATTCGGATTCTTCCTCTCCTTCTCTAGCGTGCTGAAATTGCTTCCTCTCCTTCCCCTTTGCCTTGAATCTATGTTTCTTTTTATAGTGCAGCCTCCCCTCAATTGCTTCTCAATGTAGACTCCTAATTCAACACAAATTAGGTCTCTTAGTCTTTATCTCAGTTGAATTCCTATCTCTTATGCACTGCCAACTGCTAGACCCGAAACTAGAAGCTTGAATTTCACTTGGTTAGCGGTGGAATTAGGTTGAGTGATACACACAAGAATTTTATCCCTATCTCTTAGCTTTAATTAGCCATTTGAATCATCTCAATCCGAGTTGTAGGCAGAAAGTTATGCCCAAAATACGGGAACTATATCAAAACAGGAAATTTCCCGATTTTTGTGCATACATATCAAATCCGATTTCAATGGATTCTCTCCTTCATGGCTACATCCTGGAGCATCAATTCTGCATGGTCCTTCCTCCATGATTATCTTGATCAATTAAATTGAATTCCTCCTTGAAATTGCACAATTAAGCTCCACATCATCTTTGCAAGACAATTTCATCATAATTAGTGCAATACCATGTTAATTCCAAAAAATATTATTACCAAAATCATCAAGTTAGAGGTATGAAAATATGTACAAATATATGCTTATCAAATACCCCAAAACTTAGCTTTTGATCGTCCTCGATAAAAATATGAATAAAATCATACTTAAGCTCGTGAATTGATCATGTTTTGCTTATCTTGATTTTCCAAAGTATATGCCTCAAAGATTGTAAAATGTATATAACTTAGAAAACATTCAAAATACCATCCAAGAATTATCATGAATGTTATGCTAACAAAATCTCATCATGAAAATTGAAGTGTGTGATTGTGTGTGTGTGTGTGTGTGTTTTGCCAATTTTCGAGTGTCATGCATGTTTCTTAGCTCAAATAATGCAAACCAATGGATCTTTGCAATTTTTGGATATTCCTTAAGCTTGCTCTTCATAATCTTTCTCCACTAATGTAGACAATAATAAAACTTTAGATCAATAGGTCTTTATTAAGCTTGTAGTGTGAGACCTAGGTAGAGGCTAATAAACAAATGATAAGGAATTACAAAGCAAGAGAGCATAGAAGTCTATGCACATATAAATGTACTTTCTAGATATCCCTATATTCTTTATTTTTCACATGTATTACAACCCCCAAATTTATTTCTTTTGATCTTCTTAGGTAGTTAATAAACTTTTCAGCACATAATTTTAGGCTCATGATATATTCCTGAAGCCTTTTTTCTTTCTTTCCCAACACTTTTTTTTTCGTCTTCCCTTCTTTCATTCATCAACATCATTGTGCAAAATTAAGCTCTCTTGAAGGGTAGATCATGGTTTTTGGGGTTCGACAAGTTAAGTACAATGAGTGTTAATGAAATGAATTCAAATGGTGGTTAATCATATGCTTTGCATATGTCATTCTTTCGAAAAGGCTCAAAAGGGTAATTAAGGATTGAAATATATCAAAGTTGGCTTGAAAAGGCTTAAACGATCCAAAGATGGCATAAATCATCTCCAAAGTAATATGTTGTCTAGGATTTTGCCTCAAAGGCTAATCAAACAAGTTCTAGAATATCACATAATGATCATATTGTTCCATATATCTCACATAATCATTCACCAAGTTGCACACAATTCACAAGATCATGGCATAATGTGCTCAAGAATTTCAACTTTCATGATACAATAGAATCAACACGAGAATCAATCAATCCTCAGGATTAGAATTTATCTTCCTTTTCTAAGTCATATTCGATTTCAATCAAGAATTTATCATAGGCTTTTAGTCATCAATAAAAATTCAGCAATCACAAAAATTTTCACAAAAATTGCAATCTTCTCCCCCCCAAACTTAAATTTAACATTGCCCTCAAAGTTAAGTAAATCAAAGAGCAAAAAGAAGGGAAAAAAACCTCCTTTTGAGTTGGTCTTGGTTTCAGCTATACATGCTGAAATTTCCTATCCATAGACTTCAAAATTGCATCCTACCTTTCATCAATCAAAAGAGAATAAGGAAACAACAATAACAAGAGAAAGCAAAAATTAAAACAAAACTTAAAAAGAAATAAAGAAACATGAAACAACTAGAATTCCTAAAGTGCATAAATGAAAAATATAGTTCTAAGTTATAATCGTTAGCTTGACTTTGTTTCCATTTTCATGGATCCTTCAAGTGAATGGTAGACTTGAAGAAAGGATTATGTCCACCATCAATGTAAGGCTTCAACCTTTGCCCATTTACTTTGAAAGTCCCCTTAGTTTCAATAGATACTTCAATTGCACCACAAGGAAATACTCTAGTTACTATGTATGGACCACTCCATCTTGACTTTAGTTTGCCGGGAAAAAGCTTCAATCTAGAATTATAAAGAAGAACCTTGTCTCCAATTGAGAACTCTTTCTTTTTAATGTGTGCATCATACCATGCCTTGATTATTGACTAAATCTTCCAACTTAGAATTAATTAGTCTAGTTATTTTCCTTGAGAATGGTAGTGACTAAATCTAGTAGACAAAAGCTGATGAGATTTTGAGCCTTTGGATTGACACATCCACATCAGTCCCACTATTTTCTTTCATGTGAGATATTCTTCCATGGATTTGTTTCTCTAGAACTTGCATTGATTCTCTTAAATATCACATTGACACAAGCATGCATGAACATGATTAAGGCCTTTTTGTTATAAGCTACATAAGCCAAATAGCCTACCATTTGATAAATTATCCCCTTTGTTGAACCCCTTTGAGTTTTAATGACCTTTGTCGTCAATTGTGAACCCATGTTACAAACTTTAAACCCGAGAAAAAAATAATACCCTTACCCAAGCCGTAAAACTAGTATAGCATTATTCATCATTATGATATGTATGGATGTGCAAGTTTCGAGTGTGGGGGTGTTTGGATTCGTGGCATGGTTATGATTGGTGAAATGGAACATTTTTCATTCTCGATTCGTGAGTTCCCATGATTGATATGCTTTGAAAAAAAAAAGTAAAGATGAAAGGAAGGAATGGAGGAAATTGCTTTTGATGTTACAAACTATCCATGCCCCTCCTTAAATTTCAAGAAAAAGGGGTTGTTTATACATACAAAGGTGGAAGCTGTTATGAAGAATTGTTCCCTACTACAAACAAAAAGTGTTCCTTTGAATGATCTCTTTTCCAATGCAGGAATTTTACATGCTTTGAATACATTAAAGCAAAATCGAAGAAGTTACTGAATGGAGTGGTTGGTTTTACATGTCTTATGCATTCGATCTTTAGATGATTCAATTTTGCTCTACTAGTTTCGAAGGCTTTTGAACTACATTCCCAAATATTTCCCACCTTCATCCTAAGTCACGTTACAATCCTTGAAAAATTCTTTTGATTCATGTTATGCATGTGATCCCTGTGGTGGAGAATGAGAAGATATACAAGCCTATGGTAGATCATTTCCATTGGAATGAATTTAAGCGAAACACATACCCTTCAAACATGAGAGTTGAGTGTTTATTTCCGTGAGGGTCTACTATTTAGTTTGTTCTATATTCGAGTGAAAACGCTTACTAAGTAATTAAAAGTTGTTAAGAATGTTTTTTCATGATGTGCTATGAGTATTGAAGGGGTTGGTTGTTCTCTGTTGATGGCACTGTGACCTTGGTGTTTTTGGGAAAGTGAATTTGAGTTTTGCCCGAGGACGAGCAAAAGCTAAGTGTGGGGGGATTTGATGAAAATGCAAAATATCATATTTTTCTCCCTTAATGTTTAATCTTTTATACTTATTTAGTGCCTAAATGGACTCATTATTCTTATATTTTGAATTAGGGCACAATTGGAGGCATTAAGTGAAAAATAAAGCTAATCGGGTAATTTTGGATAGTTTCGGCAGTATGTCATAATTTCAGCATAACTCTTTCATCCGAACTCCAATTGAGATGATTAAATATTCGTTGGAACGATAAGGAAAATATGTACAACTTTCATGTTTTGATTTTTGATAGATACTGACGGCATCGAAGTCGAAATCGGGCCCAAAGTATCTACAACCGCACTGCTGACGTGCTGAAAACGTTCCTTAGCCTGCAAGTTTTCATATGCGAAATCACCACTCTCCCACTTACATGAGAACTTTGTTTTATCTTATTTTTTAATTTTTTCTTGATAACTCAGACTTGGAGACTGTTATCTAGAAAAATTTTAGGAGATTTTGTAGGCTTCTCTTGAGGGAAGTAGAGAGAAAGAAAAGAAGAGGAAAAAAACAAGAAAGAGAATATCAGACCTAGGCTGCCGCCCCTCTCTTCTTCCTTGAGAGATCTAATTTAATTTTTAAATTAAATTAGCAAAACTGTGAGATCTAATTTAATTTTTAATGTTCTTCTATGCTTATGTTCATGATTGTTTCATCTAATCGCTAGGAGGCCTAGTAGCTTATTATTCGTTGCAATCTACTGCTAGGTTAGATATCAGATCCGCAATTGTTTGATCCCTCTAATCTGATAATCAACTAGGGTTTAATGATTTGTTGTGTCAGAAATTGTTAGATCTTAGGAAGAACACTCAACTAAATTAAATGCAACCACTTGTGCTTGTGTTGTTTAGCTTCATCGATCTCCAATTCTTAAGGTTGCTACTGGGTTAAATCTTGAACGCTTGTTTCGGGTTATTTAGTTGTAAGGTTTAAGTAGATCGCTTGTTTTCTAATTAATTGCAACTAATGAGAGATAGGAAAATAATTCCTACGGTGAATATTCAAAGTGTGAATTGATAGATTTTTGCATCGATGATCAGTAGTGAAATTCTGATGGTGGATGTTGACTTAGACCAAGATTTGTTCTTTTGATTAATTTCAACACTTTAATTTGATTTGCTCCTCAGTTGATTTTCTTTCTTTTTAAATCTGGTTTTCATTATACTCAAACCCCCCCTCCTTGTTCTCATAGCACAAAATAGACTAGATACTCTCTGTGGAAACGATCCCTACTCGCACTACTGCATGTGTTTTTAAGAGTAAAGGTTTTAATTTTGGGTGCCTACGACAGCACGCCCAATAAGGGATTATCCCTATCCACTCAGAGAGTCCAAATCCAAATAAAGATTTGGATCAGGAAACTCCTAATTAGATTAGGAGGGTTGATCTTTATCTGCAGATAAGATAAGGGATTATCCTTATCTCTTAAAGAGATACCAGATCCAAATACAAGATTTGGATTAGGAAACTCCTAATGGGATTAGGAGAACCTCTCTTTAAGGCTATAAATAGGAGAGCAGGGCGAACCCTCAGTACACAACAGAAATCATCTGAGTGACTACTGATATCCAGAAAGAGACAACATAGTCTGATTGCACTGTCTCCTTCTCTCCTGCTCTTGCCGCCATACCAGTTGGATCTCCATCTGTGAGAGCAATCAAGAAGAGTTCTTGATATTACCTTTTGGCAGAAAAGGCAATTTGAAGCCGTGCTCACTAGCCCTTTATCAGATTCTTGTTGAAGAATTTGGTTCTTGTTAAAGAACCATCCTGCTGATTCCGCTTCATCCTGCACCGTGTCATCTTTGGTGGAAGCAGTCTTTGGATCTTTCCTTGGGCGTGAACACCTTCATTGGAGGTTATTACAACTTCGTATCAAGTATATCCCTCCAATCCCTTTTAGTTTCAGATCTGGTCTGGTTTAGGTTCATGATTGATCCTTGAAAATGCAGTTTTCTAAAATAGGGAATGTGATTCCCACATGGGAGAGAGATAAATTTTTGAAATTTCGCCCAACCTACCTGTAGGGTTCGGCCATTCATATGATGGATCTCTCATCCCTTCACGGTTTGACTCTACCATTAAACTGTGGGAGATAAGGTTACAGGAAGACAGTGGGAGATAAGGTTACATTCCTAGTTCTGTAAATAGATGACATCCTACTCATTGGGAATGATGTATGGATGTTAACTACGGTGAAAGTGTGGATTTCATAGCAATGCTCAATGAAAGATCTTGGAGAGCAGGGCGGACCGCCTAAACACACTCACAGTTTGACTACTCCTGTCTTCTGCTCTTTTCTCTCCTGTTCTTGCCACCCCTACCCAGTTCGATCTCCACTTGTGGGAGTGATCAATAATCGTTCTTGTTATTGCTTCTTGGTGGAAGAGGCAATCTGAAGTCGTGTTCATCAGCCCTCTACTACATTCTTGCTAAAGAATTCGGTTCTTGCTGAAGAGTCATCCTGCTGATTCTACTTCACCTCACACTGTGTCATCTTCAGTGGAAGCAGTTTTTGGTCTTCTCCTTGGGCGTGAACACCTTCATTGGGGGTTACTGTTACTCTGTATCAGGTATATCCCTCTCTTCCCTTTTTGATTTCAGATCTGGTCCGGTTTGTTTCAAGATTGATCCTTGAAAATGTAGTTTTCTAAAATAGGGAATGCGAGAGAGACAAAATTTTGAAATTTCGCCCAACCTTCCTACAGGGTTCGGCCATCCATATGATGGATCTCTCATCCCTTCAATAGGGATGTTAACTACGGTGAAAGTGTGGCTTTCATAGCAATGCTCCGTGAAAGATCTTGGAGAAGCCTCCTACATCTTGGGTCTTCGACTCTATAGAGATAGATCGAAGATGATAATAGGATTGTCCTAATCTACTTACATTGACAATATTTTCAGAAGATAGAATATGGAGAACTCCAAAAAATGATATGTTCCTTTCAGGCATGGAGTCACTCTCTGCAAGGGTATGTCTCCCAAGACTCCCAAGGAGATTGAGGGCATGAGAGATGTTCCCTATGCCTTAGCCGTAGGGAGCATCATGCATGCCATGCTATGCACTAGGCCTGACATTGCTCAGGTAGTGAGTATGGTAAGTAGGTTTCAATCTAACCCAGGTCAGGAGCACTGGACAGTTGTGAAACATACTAAAATACCTTCGAAGGACAAAAAGAGTTTTGTCTGGTATTCAATGGTAGTTCACTACAAATCGTTGGATATACTGATACTGACTTCCAGTCAGATCCAGATGAAAGAATGTCTACATCTGGTTACATCTTCATGATGGAGTCCTATGTAGTAAGAATAACAGTCCACAACCCAAGCCAAGCACATTGCCGTAAGTGATGTTGCCTATGGATGAAGTGGTTCATCTTAGAATTTGGAATCCTACCACTATTGTGTGACAACACTATTGGTAGAGGGGACATCCAGATTGAGAAGGTAGCATCAGCGGAGAATGTGGCAGACCCATTGACACAGAAAGTATTTAAGAAACACGTGGAAAGTTTGGGACTCCGACTTATACCCGATTGAACCTAAGTGCAAGTGGGAGTTGTTAGACAGTTATGATCATAGCCCCAATCAAATTAATGTACTTATTGACATTTATTCTAAATGAATAAAGTGCATAATTGATTCATGTTATTTTGGTGTGTTTCTCTATAATATCCTTAAACTGGACACTTATGAGACTCGTGTTAGTTTAGAATCTTTACATCCGTTGGATAGATCTGGGGAGATTTATCCTGCCAAGGCTGATACTGATGTGCCACCAAGTGGGTTAGGGTGGCTTGTCTCAGTTGCTAAGGTGAGACCTGAGGTACATGCAGTGTGGGTTTTCTTGAAACCCTAAACTGGACCAAATTCCAGTATTGCCCTAGACCTTGGAGATAGATGGGCAAAACTTGAATGTTACACCTGACCCCTAGACTCGATTGCGGTACTGCACTAGGTGTCGGATTGGATTGTCTTTGATATGTCAATCAGTGAGATCCTTAAACGGGTCAAAACCTAGGTATGTTGGGGCAATATGAGAATTCACTTGAGTGGGTCATCATAGTGACAGGATCAGCCCCTTCATCGGACAAAGTGAATGATGGGGGAATGCACTCTCTGATGGAAACCTAAACTGTCGGTAGTTAATTTCAAATTATTGAGATTTATTTTGCAAAATATATTTATATAGAGATATGCATATATATTATGGTTGCACAAAATGTTGGCAAAAGGTTTTAATTCCCAGTATCCATGTGAGTAGAGAGTGCAACATTGTACCTTTCAGACGAGGGAGAGGTCCTCTCTTGTCAGGCAGTGTTTGATCATTAAGGGCTGAGAAGTTAAGTGTAAGACCATTGAGGGTTATACCTGATGGGCTAATCTTGCATCTGCCCAAAGTCCTTGGGCCTTCACAAGATGGCTGGACCCAAGGACCATTTTGTGTAAATGTTGGTTCCATTGAGAGCTCATACTGATGGACTCAGGGTTCACTATGTTCTGCAATGAATTCGGACAGACCTTGTAACAAAGGTTGGGCTGAATCCATGTGGTTGATGTATAGATCAGTGCTAGGGTCCCACGCCATACAAAGACGAGGGAAAGTTGAGGGCAAAGGGGAGGCAAAGGTCTATGATTGACAAAATGTAGTTCTTGTTATGAGTCAAGCCTCCTTTTTTAGGAAGAGATCCCAAGGTCATGAAAGGAATGAGACAAAAGAGTTTGATTTCCACTTGAAAAGGAAATCTTTGATTCGGCATCAGTTGTCAGGGGGACACCACTAAGGTTTTGCTACATGTTTTATTAGATCTTTATAGGACGAGGTTTCCTTTCATCTGAGAATTCTCATAATACACATATGCTACTTCCTTTTGAGAGTCTCTTAAATTGATGTGGTGTGAATGATGTCAATACTAATCTTACATGTTTTTTCTAACCTTACTGGGTGTCCTATTACAAGTGACATCGAACAGTCATCGTGTTTGTTTGCTCATCTCTGTCCTACGATGGACGTGAGCTCATTGCAGGTTTGCGATGACTCTGAGCTTATCACATACTCGCAATGGCTCTGAGCTCATCGCAGACTCACAATGGCTCTGAGCTCATCGCAAACTCGTGATGGCTTTGTTCTCATCACAGATCTCTGGCGACTTCAGATTCCTTTCTGGTGCCATAGCTTTGAGTCTTTTGCAGGTCCATGGTGACCTTGAGCTCATCGCAGGTATGTGTCGAGTCATGAACTCGTCATGAATGTGTCTGTGGCATCGGTTTAGCACCTTCTGCATCATTGCGGTTGTGGTGATCAACATGTACCTATAATTTAATTTTCAAGAAATTAATTATTTACTCATAAATGTGAAATTAATCAAGATTGTTTCAATGATTAAATTAGATGTGAATTAATTGTATAATTAATCTGGGTTGGGTTTTTTATATGACATGGCTTTTGTAATTTATCAAAAATAGTGGAAAATACTATTGTGTATTAATATAACAATATTAGATCAAAATATCACTGATTAGTAATTATTATTTTGTATACTTTGACCTTTGAAAAAAAAATAAAATACAAGCTCCCCTAGCATCCTTCAAATAATCAAGTAATAAAGTCAATCAACTTTTTTATTTTCCCATGCACCGCACGGGGCTCTACTAGTGTGTGTGTACACTAAGTTAATGTTATGCCATGTCTGGCCTCTTTATGCTCCATTACCCGAAGTGAGCAATTCTAGAGGGGGTGCAAGATTCCCTCTAAAAGCCCGTGGAGTTGCCACTTGGCATGGCAATCTCCCCTTTTATGCCCCATTAATTTAGGAAGAAAACCTACTAACTTTACTTTATTTTAGGAAGAAAATTCATTAACTTAGGAAATCTACTTCATATAACCTCTCTCTCTAATCTTTGCCCATAATCTCTCCCAGACCACACAAATGAAACTTGCTTAAAACCCAGCCCTTCCATGTAGTCACGTGGCAGCCTTCTCTACTTCATTAGAGTCTCACTCCAACTCTCTCTCTCTCTCTCTCTCTCTCTCTCTCTCCCCTAAAATTCCTCCTAAAATACCTCTTAATCCATATTACATGCCCAATAAACATTCTAAAAACCAAAAAATGCAGTTAAATTAATTTGGGTCAATCAATTTGTAAAATATTTTTGATATTTTCACTAATTATTGATATTATTAAATATTATTCAGTAAATATCAACGCCTAAACTATAATTTTTCATAATTTTGGTAAATTGGAAAATTTATATCACTAAAAATTACATGCTGAAAATTATTGATTTTGGTAGTTTAATTTAAAAAAATTTTGAAATTAATTATTGTAATCAATAATTGCTAAAAATTTGATAATTAATTAAAATGTTAATAAATACAAATTTATTAGTTAAAAAGTATTGGTAATTTTTCATTGAAAATTTTATATCAATAAATATAAATTTATTTTTTACATTTTCAATAATTTTGATATTATCAGTAATTTTTTAGCAACAAATAGTTATTGATATTTTCAATAGTTTTGGTCAATTTATTAATATTTAATGATATTATCAGATAATAACTAAAATTTTTCAGTAATTTATATTTTAGTGAAAATTAATTTCAATAAATATAAATTTATTTTTTACATTTTCAGTAATTTTGATGATATTTACTATGACTTTTTGAGCAATAATTAGTGGTTTCGGTAATTTAATTACTAAAAATTGCTGATTTTGGAAATTTAACTTAGTGAAAGTTAAATTATAAAACTTCCAATTATTCAAATAAATAATTAAAAAATTATAATAATTTCCATAAGTATTGGATGCTACATTTATAATTACCATACTTATTGGATCTATATTTATGGGTTTGTGGGATGACTCCTAGATAGGAATGGTAATGGGAGGATTTTAAGCGAGGATCATACTCCTTGTCCTGATCCCGAGTTTTAAATTAATTCTCGTCTCTAACCCCAATCCCCGTCGGGAAAAAATTTAGCCTACATCCTTGATCCTTAATGGAGATAGGTTCCCCATCGAGGACTTGAATCCCCAAATTTTTTAATTAAAAGTTTGTTTTCAGAAAGGTATTTATTTAAAATAAAGGAAAATTAAAATCAAAATAATATTTTTAATATATATATAATATAAATAATATTATATATTTAATATAATATATATACATATTTAATATACATAATTGGGGTCAAGGCAGGGTGTGGACTTCACTCCCCTTCCCCGTCCTAGCCCCTAATTAGGTATTCCTATAAATCTCATCCCCATTAGGGGTGTAATAGGATCAGACTCAGATTGGATTTAGCAAAATCCACACCCGATCTAAAATCTGATCGGATTTGAAGACCTCGGATTCGAATTCAAATCCTAATGGCCTCGTATCTATTTCGTATTTAATCTGACTCCACTATAATTTTTTAAAATACCAGAAAATTTTAAAATTTTAATTACTTTTCAACTTTTATATATAATAAATTAATGTAAATATAATATACTGAATTTATTATATAAATTCATATATAATAGAATCTATTTTTTTATAACTTTAAATATAATTACATAAAATTTATATGTAAAAATCAATAAATATTATAATATAATCGGATTCGAGTTTTAATCAGATCAGATGGGGTAATCGGATGTAGATTGCAACATCTAAATCCAATCCGATTACATAAATTCATCATCTGAATCTGAGATAACTAGACCGGATGTTAGATCAAGCCTTAGATTTGCAGGTATCATTGACAAGCCTAATCCCCATCCCTGTAAAATTGGCATCCCTACCCTCAGATTATGTATCCCTATAAAGCAATAAGTTTTTAAGCCCAATAAACCCTAACACATTTTTCCCATGCATCGCATGGGGGCCCTCTAGTAATATATTAAATTAATTAATATATATAATATTTTCTTTACGCTTTTTATAATCAGGTCCATCAAGTCAGACCTGATTGTCCCGAGAACTAATCGGTTCAGTTTTGGGTCTAAAATTACAAACCTTATTGTAGGGATGCAAATGGATTGGATCATATTCGAATCAAGGTATGTCAAATTTGATCTGATAGCATATATCCAAGATCCCGATGATTCAATTCCAAATATGTTAAGGATGTTAGATATCTGAATATGGTCTAATCCGATTCAAAATCTAAAAATTGTCCTGAGAATTGATCGGTTCAATTTTGGGTCTAAAAATTATAAATCCTATCGTATGGATGCAAATAGATCGGATCATATTCGAATTAGGGTATATTGAATTTGATCGATGATTCAAATCCAAATATGTTAAGGATGTTAGATATCTGAATATGGTCTAATCCGATATAAAATCTAAAAATTTTAATAAATTATTAGCAGAAAAAAACATAATAGTTTATATATAGAAAAATAAAAAAATATATATAAGTACTTTTTCAACTGGTTTGATCATATATATTATTATATATACTTATTTTTATAAAAAATTACAAAAAAATGCAATATAAACATTTTATAAATAAATATATTAATATATACATGTCAACATATATATATATATATATATATATATATATATATATATATATTGTCCGATCCAATCCAAAAATCGAACGAAGGATTCTTCAAATCCGGCAAAAATAGAATTGAATTCGGATCAGATCACTGATCTGATCCATTTGCACCCCTGTCCGGTTTAGGTCCGGATCCATAATGGAACAGTTCTAATTCTATCTGGACCCGATCCAGACCCGACCCGTTGACAGAACTAAATACAGGAATTTACCCGTCAAAAGCAAAATAAATTGCGGCAAAAGCCGAGATTTGCGAATTGAGTTTGCAGAAATCCAGAAACCCCAAATGTATGAAACTTTTTGTGAATATGGTTGTTCAGTTGGGCAGAGTTGCAGACCACGAGAGACTACAAGCCATAAGAGATTACAACCCAGATTTCCGGAAATTCAGCCTGCAAAGCCGACGAAGGACGAGATACCCACTCATTTCGCCCTAAATTGATTCCATTTTTAAACCCTACGTCTGCTTTTTATTGAATCACTCACGGCTCACAAACTACAAACCCTAAATCTCGATCTCATGCTGCAATCGTGATTTACAGATTTAATTATAGTGCAAAGAACATGAACACCCCCACCCGGGGATTTCGTTCTTCAGTGTTTTCACAATATCAACAATGAAACAAAGATCACGATTCCCCAAACTATGCTCCCTAATGATCAGAATTCCATGCAACTTGAAATCCTGAACATCTCAACTCAACTCAATTCAATCCATTCCTCAGAAACAGAATCATGATTCCTCCCCACCAAAACGGGCAAATTTTGGACGACCAAACACAGAGGAAACTCGAACAAATCATCATGACAATCGCTCAGACTCGAAAGGTTACCCCAATCTAATACCTGCAACGAATGGGTCAAACGTCAAACCCATGCAGTACCCTCAGAAACCCTAATTTAGATTTTCTCCTCTCTCAGATCACATCATGAACTCTACCACCTAAAAGTAAAAATAAAATACCACCAGAACTCGAGAACCAGAGATTTGTTTCTTTGTTTCTTCTCCATACAAAACCAAAACACGAGCTTTGAAAACCCCGAGATCTCACCACTTCGATGCCTTTAATTCCTCGAACAACAAAACCATCTCGCTATAAACTTCTGATTTTCTGAAATCTGAACCCCCTCCCGTCTCCCCTCTCCCATCCAACCCTAACAAAGCAAGAGAGAGAGATTGCAAGATTGCAACAGCTTTACCTACATCTGATCTGCAACTTTTCTGGTTGTTTATTTATTAATTAAATTTGCTTTAAATTTTGTTTAGCAGGCAACGAAATCGACAAAAGGAGAAAACAAAACTACCACGCGGAACAGTCTAAAGTCCTTTGCTTTCTCTGCAAAACACCCAAAAAGAAAAGAAAAAGATTGAAACCAACCCGACGCGAGGCTCGAAATCCAGAGCCCTCTCGCACTCACCTTTTAAACGCCTCGAAATCTCAATCAATCCATCCCCACTCCACCCATATAGCATGGCATCAACTGATAAACCCTAACCCTAGTCCCTAGCTCTATCTAGCTAACCCCCTATGCATGCCTAATTGTCCAGCCTGACCCTCCCCATATATATCCGCCTGACACGTAGAAACTGATCCTTAAGGACATGTGCATCATCATACATACACATGCTATCCATGACCATGATATATACTTATAGTATGGTCATATCCACATCCACATCCACGCATACGGTTCTGTGTGTATTTACGAAAATGCCATTGCATCTGCCACCTGCTTTTTCTTTCTGTTTTTGGTCGGAAAGTGCTTCGGCTTTTCCGACAACTGTTTCTTTAGTAATGCCCATGTGGACCTCACGCTAACGTCAGATTTTTATAGCAAATGACTAGATTACCATTCAAGTAATGGGACGTTTGGCTTCGGTGGAGGAGAAAATGGTAAATGTGGGGTGAAAAGGGAAATGGGAAAGGAGATGGTTTGTTGACAAATGGACGTTTCGAGGGTAGTTTCTTAATTAAGTGAGAAATGGAGGGCTTTTTTGGGCAGTGGCTTACGCCACGCACCTGTCGGTACAGATAGCTGTACGAATGCACGGCTTTTTGAGCTTCAGGGAGTGTGTGGAACGAGGTCATCATTTGTCCACTCAACGTTGGCCACGTGGCAATTCCAGAATAGAACAAAAAATATAGTCGGGCCCGTGGATCAGCGGTCACTATGGAGTACGGAGAAAGACACTCCGGTTCAACCCACCACGCAAGAAAAACCAAATCTAAATTCAAAAGACAGAAATGCCCCTATATTTTACAGTAAGCACGCGTGGCACAAGAATCGATAATTGGAGGAAAGTATAGTCATTTGAGGGAAAGAGGTGTGCATTCTGGGCTTTGCACAGGGGCAGCAGCAAGCAACATCTAATTCCGTGAGATACGCAGTTAATGCGCCGGGAGGGACAGGAGTAGAAAAATAGATTTCTCAAGAGAGGAGGGAAAAGAATCACGAGGAGGTCTGCCACGTAAGCAGAGTGGGCCCACAGAAAGGGGAGCTATTAAAACTATAAAGCTGCAGGACTGTACCGAGTGAGGGAGCAAGAGAGGAAAAGAGAGTCACATCGCAAAGAAGGTGAGGTCTGCTTGTCGGATGAGAAAACCAGTTTAGAAATAAAAAATTAAAAAGAAAATCCAGTAGATCCCTGATTTGATGATGTCTTCTCAACCCTGCCATGCTGAAAATTTGAAAAGAGAATTCTAGAAAAAAAAAAAAAAACCACTAAATGCAACACTTAGGCCACTTCGCCCTGCGAATGAAGGGGAAATGACCGGGTTAGACCAAATCCAAACGGAAAAAATAAGGTTAGGTGGGTTGAAGTTCGGGTTAGGATTAGGGTTAAAAAGTAACCTAATTTAACTTTGGATTGGGTTAGGATTGAGGTCTTCACCGATCAGTTCCGGTTGAAGTTCAATTTAATTTCATATTTGTATGTATAAATATTATATAAATATATTTTTATTTTAAAATATATATTTATGCATATAAATAATTATGTATATGTTTTTATTATTAATGTATATATCTGCAAATATGCATTTTAAAGACAAACGTCTCCTAAAACATGATAACCATATTCATTTTACACATAATAATGCTAATATTAAATAAACACGAATCCTTAGAATCTAGGAAACAAGTACATTTTATGGCAAAAGACGTAAAGTAGTTGGGCCCAAGGTTCAAAATACCGTATTGGGAGCTTCCTGATACGCCCTTACAGAGGGTGTATCGGGTTTTGACCAGTTCATGAGGGTGGATGGACCTTAAACTGGCCCTCTAAATTGGATTTAAAAAAAAAAAAAAAAAAAAAAAACTATTTATACTGCCTGATACGCCTCTACCGACATATCAAGTGTATCCATATTTTGAACCTTGGTTGGAACAACCCGGGAGTAACTCGTACCCAACCTGAGCCCAACCTAAAGTGTAGGGTTTGGTTAACCTAACCTGGCCTTTCTTGCATCCGAGAAAATGAGAACACATATCAGTTTTAGGGTTGGGTTAACCCAAGTTAATTGTTTAGGCCTTGTTTGTTTGTATCACTTTTATTTGCGTTGGTGTAATATGGGCAAGAAAATTATTTGATTATAAATTTTGATTTATTTTTGTTTTAACTTTTGATTAATTTTATTTATTTGCATTGAGGATGAAGTACAATAAAACCTCAAGCGAAGTCAAATCCAAAGTGAAAGTTAAGTAAATTTTGCATTCTTTTAATTTCCACTCTACATTTTGTATTAATACAAATGAAATTGTATTGCAACCAAATAGAACCTTAGTGGCCATTTGATAACGGTTGAAATTGTTTAACTAAAGATTTATTACTTTGTCTTTTAGTGGATAAAATGATTAAATAATAAAATAATCAAGGGTAATATATTGAACTTGAGCTTCAACGATCAACGAACCCACACAACCTCTCTAAAATCCTATTCACTAAAGGGCAAAGTAATCAGTTTTTCAATACGGACACTTCTAAAGTTATCAAACAAACCCGCAATAGCATTTAAAGGCTAACTACAATCCATTTTGTATATTTGTTGCATATTAAATCAAAATTTCAATCGATCATATTAAAAATGTCATATGGTCTATTTTCTTTTCATTGGTTCACATAAAATAAGATGTTTTTTTTTTTTTTCCTTTTGATAGGATAGGGAATACCAAACTACACACTTATCCTATCAATGATACCTAAAAATCCAAGGCCCAATCCAATTATCTCGAATTTGGATGATGTGTTTATGTAATTGGATCAAATTCAGATTTGACTCCATCTGACTGGATTATATTATAATATTTATTAATTCTAATATATGAATTTTATAAAATTATATTTAAAATTATAAAAACATATATTTTCATATGGTATATTATATATAAATATAAATATATATATATATAATAAGTTCAGTATGTTACATTTACATTAATTTATTATATATAAAAGTTGAAAACAATTAATTTTTTATTTTTTTGTATTTAAAAAAAAATTAAAGCAAAGTTGGATTCGAATCTAAAGTCTTCAAATCCGATCAGATTAGATTATAAGTCAAATTCAGATGTAAGTTTTCAATAATTGAATCAAATTCATATTTTAACCAATCCGATCCGAAACCAATCTGTTTATAGCCCTATACACATTAGGTGAGATCTCAACCATAACATGTCACTTTATCACTGATTTGTTCACGTTGCAACAATTTCTAAAGAATACATCATTGATTTTGCCTTCTTTATATTAGGTTTCCATATGCAAGTATTCTATAAATTTGATTTAACCTGAAAAAACTTATCCAATCAACTGGTATTATAAAAAGTGGTAACCAATCAAGTGCCTTTTATCACATTCACCCAGGAGTTTCATTAAAAAAACTCTTCTGATACTGTCTTTCCAATATAATAGATTTTATCTTATAAATATATAATATTCATATTCGACTTTGATGCTTAGAAGAAATAATCCCGGAAAAAACGTAGAACCAATATCATAAAGTGGTAGGGAATCATGTGGGTTTTCATCAAAATGGGGGTTTTGATCGATCACAATGTAACATGGTCTAATCTGAAGTTATAATAGGTAGATGTTTCTAATTAGGACACAACTACTGAAGTTAATATAAGGGTTACTTTTGTCTTTTCATATGTGTTAGGTGTGCCCGGTTTATCAAATGAGGTGGCGGTGCCCAAATCACAACCCAAAGAAATTTAGGATCCATTTCGTTGCATGGAACAGGTAATTGGAATAGTCCAGTCTGAAAACCATTCTAATTCCAACCATTTGTTTGGTAGGAATGTATGATTCCAATTTCTATTCTAGGCGAAATGGAATTCTCCCATATAGAGAGGAATGGTCATTCCAGGCTCCCCCTAGGGAATGGGATTCCCATTTCAAAGTCTATCAAGAAGTAAAGAACGTATGACAAACACCCCCCGACCTTAATATTAATAAATTTTAACAAAATATTAGTAACATAATATTAAAATAATAGTATTATAATAAAATATTAATAAATTAATAATAAAAAACAAAGATATTAATTAATAATAATAATAATATTCATAAAAATTCATGAAATAATAATAAAACCTTAATAATCAAATATTAAAATATTATAAATATATTATAAAAGAAATAATAATATGATAATAATAATAATATATTAATAGTTAAAATATTAACAAAATAATAGTACTATAATACAATATCAATAAATTAATAATAAAAATAAAATACATTATTAAATAATAATAAACTAATTTTAAAATAATAAAATAAAGAATATTAGAATATTAATAAAATATAAATTATTATTATTATTATTATTATTATTATTATTATTATTATTATTATTATTATTATTATTATTATTATTATCATCATCATCATCATCATCATCAAAGTAACAATAAAATAATAAATAGATTAAAAATTTGAAATTTTCAATTAATTCCAATTCTAATTCTGATCTTGTCCATGACCCTTTGGTTCCCAAGAAAGAATGAGATGAGAAACAATGGGATGAGAAAGATTGAGATGGGAAGAAAATATTTTTTTTCTCAGCTTTACATACCATGTTTGTTTCCCAAGAAACAATATGCTCAAGATTCATTTTCCTACATTTGTTTTCTGGGAAAATTTTTCAGTTTTGCAATGTGTTGTTTTCAATTGCTTGACATTGTTCACACCAACGTATGCAATAATATGATATTACTGACATGGCCCGTATATACCCTGTTATCCATCACACAAACTTCACAAAAAATGGCTGAAGATAATATGTATTTATCACAAACAATGTTCAAAAAATAGACCACATATACCACGTCATTTGTCACAAAAAAAGCAGTCCTATTTATCAAGAAAAATCATTCGCAAAAAATGGCCGAATAAAACATAGTATTTAACAAAATAATAACCTACAATAAATCCCTAAAAATGATACAGATAAATCGATCTTACAATCTAATGGAGAACGAGGTGCTAGCCAAATGGTTCAAGTTGATATTCCTAAATATTCTCAAGATCATTTGCAAGGAATCGGTGGTCCAATGACTAGGGCAAGGACAAAGAGGATGAAAAAAGTTTTACAAGGCTTAATCATGAAAGTGCATGACAAAGAGGTTGTTCTAGAAGATTCTAAGACTGTTCTATAAGTTTTCAAAGCTTCACCAAGGATAAACACCTATCTTTATGTGCAAGACTTAGATCTTGAAGAACAAAGTTTGGAATCCATGACATAAGACCAAGGCGCATGGACATGATAAGAAAATGCCCAATTTGCATGCTAAGGTGTATTGATGAGCTTGGCGCATGGACATGATAAGAAAATGCTCAATTCGCCTGCTAAGATGTATTGATGGGCTTGGGCTTGCTTTTATCTTGTTTGTTTATTTTGACTTTTCTATGCTTAGTTGTCATTAGTTGTAGTCTTTTAGAAAGATTCCTATTTCAAGGCAAATTTGTGTTCCTAAATTAAAGAGATCCTCATTAGTTAGGAGTTTCCTTATAAGATAATGATATTTATATGCCTATATAAAGGCCACAACTATGTAAAACGAAATCAATCAATAATACAGAGGTATTTTCAGCAAACTTAGCTTTGTCTTCTTGTGTTCTTGGTAGAATACAATATCTTGACTTATCAAGGGAGTAATCAACCTTTGTGGCATCTTCAAGATTGGATTCTTTAAGGACTTAGTTTCCTTAAGGTTCTAATCTGATCAACTACAACTTGTTTTCTAGCTCCAAGGTGCGCATAACAACTTGATTCAAGAGTTCCTAGAGCAGGTCGTCTAGTGGGTTCTTATCACAATCGAATCATGTGCCTTTAGAAAAATTGAACAAAAGTGAACAAATGTCTTAACCTTATGGCAGATCTGTAGATTAAACACATTCATCATTTTCTGTAAGAAAATAATTAGGATCTCTTTTCTTGGCGCGATTTAGCAAGAATATTTGAACCCTATAAGTAAAAATTCACAAAAAATAAACGTGTGTACATATGTAAAAAAATCAAGCTAAACTGCTGGAAAGAATGGTTTCTAGCCAACAACCATTTCTTCCTGTCGGCATGAGGAGACCGATTACTTCAAAAATAGTAGGAAATTAGTTGTCAATCATCGTAGTCATGTTTATGGTCGTACCTTAGCCAAGGATTGACGGGAACGACACCGGCGACTCGACCATTGTAGATGTAAGTAAACGGTAAGGGTCGGCTGTGCAAGTTTGAGAGGAAGAACTCAATTCTTTTTGGAAACCCACGTCCTATGATTTCTCTTTCCATCCATTCAAACAAACGCCAAAAAAAAATGAATCTAATAGAAATATTCCCATTTTCCCATTCGCATGCAATAACCAAAAACACCATTTAAGCTTTTATAAAGTTACAAAGAGTATAGAAGTGAAACTCTTAAAGGTGTCCTCTCCTCTGAACATGCTGTTTTGGAATAGTAAATTTGTTAATTGGCCCTACCAATTGATCATTGATGGGTTAAGATCCCGAGGACATGGGACAAGTGAGTTATGAGAGGCCCATGTGCGCCCCTTAGCCCTCCATGTTGGTTAAATTTCTGAGCAAGGAGGGAAAACTTGGGTCTAGTAAAGAGAACTGGGGAATTATAGGAACCCCTGCTGAGTACTGACTACTGACTACTAATTAATTGACCTGATTAAGAACAGGAGTCGCTGCCACCCAGACCTCTAAAAGTTCTTAGAATCATCTAAGTGATTCTTGGTTGGACAGACTCCAATTGTTTCTCCATCCTTATTTTCAATCCAAACTGAGATTGTTAATAGATGGGATTCTTCATTGAAACCCAGTTCAGACCCTGGTTTAATTTAACCAAATGAGAAGGATGAAAAGCCACTAGTTGAGGTAGTGAGAAATGGTCTATAGACTTACAATTAGACAAGAGGATATGAACCATTGAGCCCTTCAGTCCTTGACAAAGAGCCAGGCTTGTTTCATTATGCCATAAAGCCTTTTCTTTTAGGGCATCTCAGAGCATATGGAGCATTAGCTGCTGGAGACAGATGAGGGGCCCACCATACATGTCCCTTGTTTCAGTGGTTGAGAGAGTCCGAATCACCTGCCAACAAAATGACCTATATATCAACAGGATCTCACATTGCACATTTCATACATGACAGGTCCAACTTTTATGGTAGGTCCCAGTCTCATGGTGAGATATGCAGTATTAGATCAAGTTGGTAGAGGGTTGAAACGCGTTTTGTTGGCAGAAAATCCCAACTCGTGGAGAGGTATCAAGAAAGGAGGGAAAAGCTTAATATTCTCTAGATTAAAAAAAAAAAGAATAAGGTACTGTTTGATTAGTCTTTTTAAGAAGATCTTTCAACAGTCTAAATGAAAAAAATATATATATAATGAGCTTTTTGGGGTCTAATCTTTAAAGATCAAGATCAGATTAATAGGTATCTAGTCTTTATGGCTTTTTTGTCTTTCATTAACAAGTAAAGAAAGACCAAATTTTGGTCTTCCTAAAACAATGTACTTTCATGAAGACTAATTTGTTCAACACAAGCAGAAAAATAAATGGATGGAGAAAGGTGTTCAAAACAAACATAGAAAGAACTGCTTTGGCCACTGGTTTCTCGGCCAGTGGTTCGGCCATCGGGGTCAAACAGTTCAAACGTTTCAACAATTAAAACACATGTATGTCTCATCTTACCCTTAGATTGAAATATTAGGAAGAACGTTGAGAGAAGGAGAAAAGAAAGAAAGAATAAATGAGGAAAAGGTAGAGATGATGGTGACTTGTTTCGGTGACAGTAACAACCTGCAGCGGTGATAACAACGGTGACCTGTAGTTGTGATGGCAACAGCGACGATTACAGTAGATCTGACCTCTCTTTCTCTCTCTCTGATCAATTTATTATAATTTAAAAAAAAAATAAGTGCTATTAAACTACAATCTGTTGTCCGGGTCAAACACTTGGGTCAACAGTTCATTAACCAATTTGACGGTTTTTGGCAAAACAACAGTCCAACAGTAAAACAAAACCGACAACCTAACCGATTTCCAGGCCAAATGGTCAAGAATGGTTTTAATACCATGGGATAGAATGCTTCACAATTGGATTATCTTATTCAGCTTAAGTAGAGAGAGAAATGTATTGCACAAGTTCAGAAGGGCTATATTCAATCACAAAAAACATCCCAACTTCAACTCGAATTGCAGCCTAAGCGCAAACAGTAACATAAGCCAACATAGGCAAAGGTTCGAAGAATTGACACAGGCCAATAGGTAGGGCATATCACCCTGTATCAGTCATTTTTATTATGTTTTATTTATTTTTTCGAAACCAGTTCAGAGGGGTTGGATCAAGGCCTAACTCCCTCTGAACCAGTGTCTGACATAATACAACCCCTGGAGGGGCATACCAGGAAGCCGTTAACACGATAGTATCAGCCGATATAGACTGATACATATCAATAATTTGAACCTTAAACATAGGTTCTTTGGGGACATAATTTTATCTTCAGATTACCAATAGACCTATTCATCGGCCAGCCTGATAGCCAAGATCAAGACCAGTCGATGAACAGGTCTAGCTATAAATATGGTGTCCCTAACCCAAACTTGTAATTCGAGAATTGGGAAGCACAAATCAAAACCAGATACAAATTTTGCACACGGTAAAGTCTTGCATCCATTTTTTTGAAAGCATGATTTGCACTACTACCTGATATAAAATTTGTATCATCACACTTGCACCAACTAGGTGTGCAAATTGCAAAATTGTATCCCAAAAACTACAATTCTTGCACCACCTTCCTCTACCTCAATTCTAATGGGAGACCACATCACATTATCTCGAGTTCTACCTCGGTACAACCCAATCAAATAACCCTCCTATTATATTCTTTCACTTTTTATTGGTAAATCCCCTATTAAATTCTTTCATATTCCTATTTTTGCCACAAACAAACAAGTCAAATATGACAAAATAAAAAGAAATTTACACCAAGCCTATTTGCACTCCCATGCATTCAAAGTTCTAAAACCAATGCAAATGGGTTACCAAAAAATGTGCATATGAATTAATACTGTAATAAACTGAGCCTAAAGAAACTTGTACACTCTAAAATCCAAATTTCCAGAGCCTACCCACCATCGCATCCTGATTACTCACAACCTGGACTGTCACAAACAGATTTCATTTACCATGGTTTGTCTCCTAGCCTGACTAGTTTCACATAAGAGAAACAACTTCAATGCCTGACCATGATTTACTGCCAAGTCCAAGTTAACATTATGGGTGGTTCTGTTCACACGTTATCTGTTACCTGTAAATAGGTAAACAATGAACGATAGAAAGAGCCACAAGGACAAAATCATGTCCCAACTAGTAAAATAGCAAGGACAATACATTAATTGTAACAGAAGGAAATTCCACACCTCCAACCAGGTCAACAAACCTTTACTGTGAGTGGACCAGTTGCTGCAAATAAGACAGACAAGATAACAATATGACATTAACAACAAATTTGCACCAGATTTCTAGACAATGATTCAAAAGAGAACAGGAATATCTTCCATTAAACAAACACTCAAGCATATATCAACATGAATAAAGCTTGATGTCGATAAAGAGTGTCATCGGAATACAGCCATGATATCGTCATACTATATGAATGTCTTCCAAGACAAACCATAGAAATAAAGTCATCAGTTTGGACCCACTCGGGCCCCCCAAAACAACTAGTTAACCCAGCAAGCAACTCTGTAGCTCTGCCCTTCAAAGAAATGACCAGTTCATGAACATAAAAGCCAGGCAGTGGTTGGAATCTTCCTCGTTCAACACCTTCCAGGCAACAGCTTGGTCATAAGAAGCAGTCCTTCCCATGCTGGAGATACAAACCCCCGCAGGAAGACAAGCAAAGCCCTGCAGCAGCAGAAATAGTAAGCTCTGATGGCATCACTTTTTTGTAAGCAATGTTATATTTTATCAGATTGTAAATACAATATAACATCACTGGGTTGAACAAATACTAGGTCAAAGGGATGGGTGAGCCAAACCATCTCCCTCAAAATCAAATTGAAAGAAAATAAAAGGAAATAACTGAGCAGTGTGCAGAGATTCAAAATGCAATTATGGTCATTGTAGTTGATGTCACTACATCCTACTCTAAACATTGATCCAAAAGCATATCTCATCCCAGTTATGTCATTCAGTGCTAAAATCTAGCAAGGACATATATCCAATCACCGTGTTGAAATACTTGTACACAGTCTATGTAGCTCACCTGTTGCATGATCTTAGAGAATTCTGCACACAACACCTTCCTGCCAGCCTCATCGAGAATCTTGTCAAGCATTATATCTTGAAGGGCCACAAGAGTAGTCTCAAGCATATCAAGCCCAGCCTGATTTGCAAAGGTGAAAACAGGAGATGCCTATGATAATTTTAACAACCATGTTAGCACATCTCAATTGAAGGTCAGTCTCCCAATATATGGATTTCATAATAAAATCCAATTGCACGGTTAGCAACTAAAACCATTTGATTAACTTGTTTTATTGGTAAAGTTGTCCCTAAACAAAATAAGAGAATGGCTATTTAGCAACACGGGCAGAGAGAGAGAGGGTTGTTACATTTGTCTTGAGAGAACAGCACATGATTGCATCGCTGTGGTGCCACAGCTGCTTCAAGACAGAATCCCCAACTTGGGAGTCAACTCGTAGGAGATCTACTCCAGTGTGTAACCTGAAAAATGAAATTGAATAGCAATTAATAGCAGTGGCAGAAATACTAGGAGAAAAAGAAAATATCTGAGTTGCACTATTCTTGTCGTTAAGAACTAGCTATGGCAATTGGAACATTACAACCCACTGTTTCTTGGCCCTTACAACAGAAATGTGAACTAACTACTCCCAATAAAGGTAAATTCTATACCCTTAATGTTGGCTTGAAACCAGAAAATGAAGGACATAAAACAAACACTAATGGCCAATCGTCTCTATCACAAGTAGTTAATAGTTTGTGCTAGTTTATACAGTAAACTGCTACCAGTTCAACTTGAACTAAACTCAGCCTTGATTCCAACTATTTGGGAATAAATCTTGTCCCATCATTGAGCTCTATCAAGAGTCATTTTTTTTCTGTCAGACTGCAAGTCCTTGGATTATCAACTTCAGTCCACATTTCCTTTGGTCTTCCCCTGCAGTTTTTAGAGCCTTTTACATGTCTCAAGTTAGTTCGTCACGGGTACAGTCATTGGTTGTATATGCATGTTATCAAACCTTTTAGTTGATTTTCCCTCATCTTATCACTCATTGAGGCTACTCCTGAGTCCTTTCTAATGCATTTACTTCCAATTCCGTCCTTTATAATCTTGCTACTAATCCAGACAAGCATCCTCGTCAACTTGTTTGTTGTGCAGATGTAGCAGTCTCATGACAGAGAAACATCTTTTGTAGCCTTTGCATCGCCACCGATCTAGTTCATATTCTCCTTTTTCATCAATAAAAAATGGTCTAAGAAATGTTCCTGGATGAATTCCAGGTCTAAAAAGAGCCATATCCAAAGGAGCAGTCAACATAACAAAGTTGAGGTAATCATCTGGAAGGAAAACAGAAATTTAGATAACTTGCAACTTTTTTAGTGCTCTAAAGAATCTCATTCTGTCATGTAGACTTGAACCATCCCTATTTTTTATCTCCTAACCAAAAATTTATTACTCTCTAGAAAAAACATAAATGATTTTTAAAACATAAAAGAGAATTGCAGATCAACCTGTAGCTCCGGCAAATCCAACGAGCTAAAGTTAGAGCCTCAGGAGATCCAGGGAGTGATTTTGGTCCCAGCTGAGAACTCAGACGGGAAGGTGCAATAGCCATAGCAACCCGTTGAACTGACCCCACAACACTCCTTACATATTGGCGTGCCATAGCTGCAACATTGTCTCTGAAGTGGTTCTCATATGTGAACTGAAATGCTATTGTCAACACCGACCTAAGGTTGTAACCGTTGGATGAGGAATCACCGTCTGAGCGTGTTCCACCAGCTCCAACTTCCAGAGCAGATGCTAAGTCTAGTGTTCTAGTTGTTGCAGGCCCATCCTGTATTATGGAGTTAATAGTTCATTAGAGTGCAAAATTAAGAAAATTAAATAAATAAACAACTAGTTGTAAGGAGCATGAGATAGAGGCAAAAAATAGAAACAATGTTGTTAATCCTAAATCTTGACATCACCCAACTGTTTTAGGATCCAATGGAATAACACGGAAACCCGATGGTAGCAATGGAGCATCATCAGCAAAAGATTCATCAATAGGTGCAAAGACAAGCTGAGCACAAGCACCTGCAGCATTTTCATCAACCCCGCTGCATAGCTGCCACAACAATCGAACAGACAAAAATGTCAAAATACACCAATAGAGCTCATTGAATGCAATCCAACTGCCTATGAATAACAAAGCAAATATATACATGCGAGTGATAAAAATTCTAATGTAACAGGCCACAGAAAGATGTAATTCCTCTGACAAAACAATGATTAAGCATATCTGGTGATGAATCAATTGGGAGTAGATATCCGGTATGGAGCAGATTGAATTTAAACCTTGACTGCAGATCAGGGAGTTCTACATTATCTCATTAGAGTCCCATTGGCCACCAAAGGAGAATGATGCAAATAGAAAAATAACAATACCTGTAATAGATACATATCTCGTGGTATAACTGCATCTTCTTGGGGGAATCCATGTCCCTCTAGCCGAATCACCTCTAAAAACTGCATTAGTTGACATTTCATCACCCAATGCTATTATTAAATTCAAAATAATTAATAGATATAATTTTACACTATGCAACTTAAACAAGGGGAACATCCAAGCAAACATGTAACTAATGCCCATTTCCCACACATGAATCTCAGTGGTTGATGACTTGATGTGAAATATCATGTGGGCCACAAATGGTCCATGTGAGATTCATGGATGGGGGCAATGTGTAAGCATCACCTTAGTATCCCCTCCTCAAACAATGGTTATTTGCATTACCCAAATTCTATTTTTCTAGGAAAATGCTTGCAAAATCATGTGAGACTGTGCTTAATGTGTCAACATCAAAAACAAATAAAATAAAGCATGTCGACTAATATTTTGAGTGCACCAAAATGCTTTACCTCTTCATGTTCCACAGTATGGGCCAGGGGCAAGATGACCTGGCTACTGGGGAAACCACTGGGCCTTGCACCAAGAACAGCACAAGGGCTAGCCTTAAGAGATGCAGCAGAGTAAGCATCAACCCCACAGTCAGCCCATTCAGAACGGTGTTCTCTTAGAAAACGAACAAGCAATGCTGGAGGAACATTCTAAAAATCCATAGAGAAGTAATTATGTTAAGATCAAACCACAAGACAGCAATAACCCCAAAAAGTTTCTTTTTTTTTTTGTGTGTGTGGGACAAGCATGTCAGTGATCTGTTGGAAGGTGAATAAAAATCCAGGTCATTGGTAAATTTGGTTGAAATGTACCTGTAACAGCATCGAAGCCTTGGCACATAGAACTCCACCTCCAAAATTGGAGAACACTGTTGATGAGTTGACTTGGCAACCAAGAAGTTTGCTTGGAGTGGAGTTTATGGCAATGGTGACATCTTCTACTCCATCACTTCCCATTAGTGACCATCCATCATCAGAAAACCCATTAATAGCATCATTGAACCCCCTGCATTGCAGTTTTCCAGAAGATTTAAGTTAAATGGAAAATCACAAACAACCAGCATGAGGAATGAAACTCCACATTAGCCAAAGTCCTTACCTGCACAATCTCTGACTAAATGTCCGTAGCACGGCAGGTTGGCGTCCCCCACCATACTGAATCTCTCCACTAGTTTCTTGAGCAATTTGTCTTATGTGCCGCAGGGCCTGCATACATCAATAGCTTGGTCTAGAGATTCCAAACAAAATAACAAAGATAACAAAGTTTTCAGATTTGCAAAAGATGCATCATCACATTATATAATAGACATTCACTCATGTCAGTCAATCTAGTCCTTTCTGACCAGTGCAACAATCTCAAGGAGAAAACTGCTTATTGAAAAAAGGAGAAATCTCAGAAGTCGCAAAAAATACTGACCAAAAAGATTAAGTTGTGAAAATAAGTAAAGCAAAAACAATATTAACAAATAGATTTCTCAGCCACAAGATATAATGTTGATGGCAGGTTGAATTTGTTATCTGAAACTAAAACTCCATTGAGGTAGAACACTGGTTGACTTAACTAATTACAGATCCCTCACAAAGTCATCACATACAGAGCCAAATTTTTTGAGCCCATAAAGTGCAAGAAAGTGCACCCAACAACACAAAAGGAACAATGTTAGTCATTAACTACTTACAGCAATTGTCATTTTCTGTGCAAGAATTTTTGAAGATTCATACAAAGGCCGCAAAACTTCAGGAACACTCCAAGCCTGCATCCCAATCACAAAAAGAAATTTGAATTCAAAAACATACAGGAATTTAAAAAAGAAAAAAATATGGCTATCAGAAATACTGGGTCACTTGATCAATATTCATTCTTACATCCAAATCGAGGTGATCAACAATGTGAATAATCGAGCCGCCACCCTCACAAGGTCGTATAAGGTAGCCACTAGGAAGCATCTCAGCTCTAACAAAGTTCTGAGCAGGTGGCCCAGTTGGACCACCGGTTGCAGACGTCAAGGACCTTTCACAGATCTACAAATAAATTCCTCAGATCAGCACAGAGGGAATATTGTGCTTCATACCAGAAAAAAAAACAGGACAAATTCACATGAAAACATGTACTGAAACAAGCTGTCTCTATATGCATATTGATCAAATTACCACAAGACTGCCATCTTCCAAACCAGTGGTATATCTCAGCGTCCAAAAATCACGTGCCGATGCTAATGTTGTAGGTGCATATGTCTAAGAAAAAACATGGAGTTAGAAGATAAATGAAATATGGCATTGCTCTCCAAGTCTGGTAAAAATTTATACGTAAAGCAAACCTGCATATATATGAGCTCAATGGTCCCTCCATTCCCAGTAGGGATCACAGTCAAGATATCAAGGCAACGGCAATCGCGAAACCATGATGGACGATCTTTGAGGATTTCAGCGACCTGTAAGATATGAATATACATTTTTACAGCGGACAAAACAATATTGTAGCCAAAAAACAATTTATAAGTAGAAAAAGATACCTTTGTGGGTTCTAAACTCACGAGACCGCAGGCTCGTGCTGCAACCCCACTACAATTGTGGGAAACAGCAACGATTCCAATAGAATCCGGACCAGGCTACAAAAGACAAAAAACACATAGAACTGAATAATTGGAGCTAACACAAAACAAAACATATTGAAATGAAGAGTTTCTTCAAGTCTACCTTCATCCCAAGCATCTGGACCCAGTCGACAGCAGTTCCTGTAGCCTTGGAAAGGAACTCTGTCAGGGTCTCCTCAGCTATAGCAAGAAGACTACAACCCCAAAGGAAATGAAGTAAGATGATGAATTTATTGACTTTTTAAAGAACCACCAGGAATACATAAAATTTTCTTGAAATGAAACTTGGAGATTCAAGGGTTATTTACCCAGCTGGGTTGTTCACATCCCTTTGTGGATGCTGAGGTGTTGGGTTTTGCTGTTTATGGTGCTGACCACTCGTGACCACAGACTCACAGCTTGTGTCTGTGGTCGCTACAGATGCCTGTGCAAAGTCTCTAAAGTTAGTTGAATTCAAGAAGCTTCAATAAAGAGGATATCAACATCTATCAGTATGCTTAATAAACCACTCACAAACAGAACACAGATAACTCAGCAGGAAGCATGTAAAGGAACCCAGATCATTTATAGAGCATGTACAATGCCAATGGTGAAAAGTTCACACAAGGTTCACCGGATAATATCTCAACTCAACCTTGATCCCAACAATTTAGGGTGGTTCACAAGATAATATGCCATTCAAAAACATTATGATTTTGCAGTTGCTGCCAACCAATTGATAAGATTTATTATTTAAAAAAACAGTATGGGTCCAATAGAATCAGTACACTGATGTATTAAATTCAATGCATGTGAGCCCCTTCTGCACCCTCATACCTTCATACTACTATTTCTAAGTTTGCAGAAAACAATTATCTTGGAGTCATTCAAAAGGAATTTGTTGCTTAGCACCAATATGCAGTTTACAAGGATTTCGGAGATGCCACAAGAAACACATGAAATATTTCCAAGCAAAGAACTGAAGTTAAAAAAAGCACTGCCCAATACCAGTTAATAAATAGCTAACACTAATGTGAGATATTAATATAAGAGAACATAAAGGGTAAATAGCTTTTACCTCCACAGGGGTTTAGGGGTCAAATTACTTGTTGCACCACTCAACTAACATGGCATCAGTTTTAGTGATGGGAAGTGTTTACATGACATTGAAAACTTTTCGAAGTTCATTTTACCTTTTTTTGGGCACCTTCTTTGTATATTTTATGGACAATAAGCCATTAGTTATACTTATTGAAGGGACAAATTTTTTCCATCCTAGTGTGCTATGACGGGAATGAAAAGTTGAAAACAAGTTCAAAGAAAAAATACAAGAAATGGTCAAACTGTATTTAATGTTTATAAATGAGGGTACCTTTTTATCATTTTTAGAATACATATTTTGGAGGCAAAGATAACATTTTCTTATTAGAGTTTCTTGGTGAAATGTCTATTTCTGTCTAAATTCTATTCTTTTCCACTCTGACAAATCCCTTGTTGTCAAAAGGTACAAGTTAATAGGTATACCAAAGGGGAGGCCTTGGTATTTTACTGAAAAGGCAGGGCAGGTACAAGTAATTTACCGAAACATAAAATTCCTATAGAATAATACTATAATGCACAAGAAGATGTTAGCAGTGTAAATGAAAAATGAATTCCAGAAGGTAGGTAAATACAAGATTAGAAATAGTCAGTGGTACAACAAACAAATATTATACAACTACACCCATGTAGTGAAAACATACAATTTGAATGTGAATGAGCACTTCATACAATTCAAAAACCAAATGGAGATGACTACAAGTGCTACAAAATAGAAACTTCAGAAATCATATATTCTCAGGAAAAATTCAGAAATCAAAATCATTTAATGCACTCTACCCCAACCAACAGACACCACGAACAAGAAAATCAATATATCTAAACCAGAAGTAGTTGCCAATACAAATATTGCATACTGAAACACGGACAGACATAACAAAGTAGCAAAAACTTGCTGATTGGTAATGAAGATTCAGGAGGACATGCATATGTATGCAGATACAGAAAACCACCATAATTTTGTCATGAAAAATTGATCATTTGAATCGTTGAACATTAGAGGTTAAGCTATTTGATCTTCTTTATTAGTCCATAACGGCCACTCAGCAAAGAGCTTACGGTCTGCAATTGCTGGCGCATGTATCCATTCTCATACACCAGCTGTGAAACCTGCTTCTGTAGCCGGTCATTTTCCTCCATCAACAGCTTGTTCATAGCAGTCAGCTTCCTGTTTACTGTCTGGAGCCGAGATGCTTCCTTTCTCTGCTTTTCACGGCATCTGGACAAGGGAAATGTGGTGGAAATTACAAAAGAGTAAAACCCATTTTTTCCAAAAATTGCATATAGAAGTGAGCGTCCACTTCATGACAAGCAAAGGATAAGATGCAGGGAATGGTAGTGGAGAAAGGAAACAAAAAGATATGAAAAATGGATAAAAACTGGGATGGATATTGATGCAAGACCAACCAAATATTTCTACCTTCATTGTGAAGAAAATTTTGAAGAAAAAAAAATAGAATAACTTTTTATTTCTGTCAACTCATTCAGTTATATTAATCATGGCAAATCCTTTATTTGGGGATGAAAAAAGAAGGATAAATAGTTTTGAAACCGGACGTTAAGACATTTTTTTTAGGTTTACTTAGATATTTTAATTAAAATACAGTGAAAGCATTGATGAAAGAACAAGAAAGGCTTCAACGAAAAACAGAATAGACCAGATGGGACAAAGAGAAGCATCATAGCCAAAACTTTAGATACTGAAAAATTTTACTTTTCTTCTAAACAATGTATTAATAGATACCCAGATTGCCCCTATGAAAAAGCACGGTTCTGTATAAACCCAAGATACCTTCAATCCATAGAAAGCAAGATAGTTCTGTTTGGAGCAGAAATAAAAAGATAAATGAAGAGAAGAATATGAAAATAAGTTTCCCCTTAATCTTCATTGAAATATCCCCAAATTCAAAAGTAATAAAAGTAAAGACGTCATTGTACGCAAATAAGAATGATTTTCAAAACTAATTCCCCTCAGATGGTCTCATTTTTTTGCGTCATCTAAAAATAATCCTTCAAGTTACCAGAAAATTAAAAAAAGAGTACTTGACTACTTTCCATAAAAAATGAAATGTTTATGGTAGTTAGTACATCCCTCTGCTCTGAAAGACTTTCATTGTCTTTCATTTACTTCAATCAATCAACCCCAAAATGGATAAAATAAAAATAGCTTACAAATCAAAAATCCTTCTGACTACGAGAAAAGAGGAATCACAATACCGAAAAAAAAAACAAAAAAAAATGAAAGAAAAACCGGGAAGAAAACAAAGTTGAAAAAGGAAGAAAAGATGGCAAGCCCATGCCTAATCTGTAAACCGTAACTGAATCAGAATCAGTTGAAAGAACAAATAAGTAGAAACAAATACTCTGAACCAAAAGCTTTTTTCTTTTAATAAAAACAACAATGACAATGGAAAACCCCAACGACACAGGAGCAACATTGATTGAAACATATGAGACCAACCAAATATCCATTAACAAAATCGAACGAAACCCATCTCTCTTCCTAATACCGTTTTCCGCCAAGAAGATAAAATAATGAAAAAAAACAGATGCCAAAACATTTTAACGGAAAGAAGACATGAGTAGAGACCCAGGAAAGTAAAGAGCATTTGATAGAGATGAAAAACAGAGAAACAAACGAATAGCAGCAAAAGGTTATCCCCAGTCTCATGTATATTCCCTAAAAACCCTTTAAAATCGAAACAGGAAGAAAAAAAAATTGAAGCAGAAAAAAGAAATCACAACAGAGGATAAAACACCATCCGGGTCTGCATTTTGCCTACGCTTCTCTGCATCTTCTTTCTTACCTCCGATTCTGAAACCAGACTTTGATCTGCTTAGGCTCGATGTTCGCGAGTATTGGACACTCTCTTATCAGCTGCTGCCTTCTCATGGAGCTAGGCTTCGGGCATTCTGAATAGACCCTTTCCAATGCCTCAACCTGCTCCGGCGTATACCGAACATACTTGCTCGTATCCATCTGCTGTTTCGACTCCTTGTGCATCGAAAGCGCCATCCCAAAAGGATAAAAACAGCTAAAACCCAGAAAAAAAAAATCGAAAAAGTAGCAAAGAAAGCAAACCCAGAAAGGAAAACGCAAACACTAGAACGTGGGGCTCTCTCCTACAATGAAACAACGCTTCCAAGTTTTCTCAGGTAGGCTCTCTCCTCCAAGAGAGCCTCCTCTCTCCCACATTAGAAGCCCTCAATAACCCCGAAAAACCCAGTTCGAGAAAACCAGAAACAAGGAGCCTGTGATATTATCCTCGACACCCATCTCGAGATGCTTTGTTCTAAACTGAGGAGGATAAGCAGAAAGAAACTGAGAGAACTCTCTAAAATAACTGCACCTACAAAACCCACAGAGTTGAAAGGAAAACCAAAAATTATCAGCAAACGGCAAATAAAGGCCAGATGGTCTGAGACCACACCCTCTCTCTCTCTCTCAAAACACAGGGAAATCAAGAGCTCTTTTTTTTTTAACCTACCAGAGGCGTTTTTTGACAAATAGATAGCTCTGCGGAAAAGCAAAAGTACAGCCTCTCTCAGCCAAATCACAACCTTTCTCTCTCTGTCAAAAATGAGGATGGGTCATGGGGCTACGGCCTTTATTTTTTGGTAGGAGGCTACAGCCTTATGGATGCATGGACGAAATGAATGCATTCTCATGGATGTATGCATGAGACAATGCACATACGACATTTGGTGGGCATGTACGAGACATGAGGAAAAGAACAGCGGCATGCCAGCAACTTTACTTGCAGAAAAAGCAGAATAATCCACCATTAATTTAAAAATGTTTTTTGATAAAACCCATTAATTAAAAATTATAGTGTCATGTCTGGGCGCCCCTATTCTTGCTTACTGTAGGCACCTAAGAACAATATAAAGACAAATTTGTCCCCGTTAAACCATAATTTATTTCTTTTAATTTTCTTTATAACAGTTGAGATTCGCTCGTGAACACAAAATTACTCCTTTTTATTTGGGTCGTTCATAAACTATTAAACTTGAGTGTGATTTAAATTAGAGACTTGAGTTTCGGTTCGAGTTTGGTTCTAGTCAAAAGTTTAGAAATTCGAGTTTAATTACCTTTGATTATAGGTCTTTCGAGTAGTTGAGGTGTTGAGTCGATGTCTCTTTTAATTGTTAAGGTGTCAAATCGAGGTCTCTCTCAGTTGCTAAAGTGTCGACTTGAGGTTTCCTTAACAGGCGAGGTGCTGAGCTAAGGTCTCCCTTAGTGGACAATGTGTTGAGCTGAGGTCTCCCTCAGTTGTTGAGGTGCTGAGTCGAGATCTCCCTCAATGATCAAGGTGCTAAGCCGAGGTCTCTCTTAGTGGTCGAGGTGTCATCTAGCTCGAGCTTGGCTCAGTTCGAACTTTACTACCTTTGATTGCAAGTCCCCTAACAGCTGAGATGCCCAAGCTGAGGTCTCCCTCAGTTGGAGAGATAGTGGCATTTATGTAATTTATAAGGAGAGAGAGAGAGTTGGTAGGAGAGAGTGACATTCTTGTAATTTGAAAGAAAAAAAACATTAGAGAGAGAGTTGGTAGTGAGTGGCACTCTTGTAATTTATATGAAAAAGGCAAAAAATATTGTTAGATTCCATTTCCCTCATCCCTAGTTCTTACACATTTTAGCTTAATATATTTATAGCAGTGGGGGCCCTGTGTTGTAGGGGCTCGCTCATAAACTATCAGGCTTGAGCTCGATTTGAATTATAGACTTGAGCTCGAGTCAAAAGCTCGAAAGTTCGAGCTCGGCTACCTTTGATTGCAGTCTCTCAAGCAACCAAGGTGTCGAGCTGAGGTCTTCTTCAATTGCCAAGGTGCCAAATCGAAGTCTCCCTTAGCTGATAAAGTGTCGAGCTGATGTTTCCCTAGTAGGCGAGGTGTCGAGCTAAGGTCTCCCTTAGTTTACAAGGTGCTGAGCTGAGGTCTCCCTCAGTTGTTGAGGTGATGAGCCGAGATCTCCCTTAGTGACCAAGGTGTCGAGCCGAGGTCTCCCTCAGTGGTCTAGCTCGAGCTTGATTCAAATTGGCTCGAACTCGACTACCTTTGATTATAGGTCCCCTAGCAGCTAAGATGCTGAGCTAAGGTCTCCCTCAATTGGAGAGATAGTGGCATTCTTGTAATTTATAAGGGGAGAGAGAGATGGCATTCTTGTAGTTTGTAAGAAAAAGAAAGAGAATTGGTAGGAGAGAGAGTGGCATTCTTATAATTTGAAATAATGAAAAAATCGAGAGTTGGTAGGAGAGAGTGGCATTCTTGTAATTTAAAAGAAAAAAAGCAAAAGAGAGAGTTAGTAGAGAGGGGTATTATTGTAATTTATATGAAAAAAAGGCAAAAAATACTATTAGATTCCATTTGCTGCATTCTCAAGCCTTCTTCTATCGTACACATTTCAGCTTAATAAATTTACTAGCTGGGACCCGTGCGATACACAGGATTTATTAAGAGAAAGCTAAATAATAAAAAGGGTCATACACTAAAATACCCATTATAGTTAATGGATTTACTAAAATCTATCCTATAGTTAGCATTTTACTAAAACACCACTTATAATATGCAATGGATTTAATCAATCTTTCATTAGATGATAGTGGAAAATGATAATGTTGACCCTAATTTTCATTTAAATAAATTTAATCAAAAGAAAATAAAAGTGAAAATACCATTTTTGCCCTTAATAAGACATGGGCAACCACTTTATTGGCTACATTTGTTCAATTTTGTTTTTTATACAAAAAAAGTGTTATGGGGTATTTTGGGAATAAAAAATCATGGGCCTAAGGACAAAACAAACACTCCTTAATGAAATCGTGGGCATAAGGCCCCGACCTCGACTTTGAAATTAACCCCATCCCTGATCCCTGACGGGGATGGGTTCCCTATGGGGACCCGGGGACCCGAATCCCCAAAATGTTTTTAGATAATAGTCTTTTTTAATAATCTTATTTAAAATAAATAAAAATTATAAATTATAAATAATGTTTTAATATTTTTGATATATATAATATAAATAATATAATAGTATATTTAATATAAATAGCATTTAATACACACACACACACATATATATATATATATATATAATCGGGGTTGGGGACCTCAATCCCCATCCCTAACCCCGACCTCAATCAGGATTCCTATTAATCCTTGTCCCCTCCCCCGCCCCCGCCCCGCTAAAACAATCCCCATCCCCAGCCACATTGGGTCGGGGAAGTCAGGTCCCGTCAGGGATGGGGAAAATTGCCATCCCTAAAAGTGTGTTCTAATAAATGACCCTAATAGAAACACATAAGAGTATATAATTGTTTTATATTTTTAACTTTTTAAATAATTAATAATTATTCATATTTTATTTACTACTTTTAATAAAAAATTTATAATACAAAAATAACAATAATTAATTTTAGTTAGTTTTATTTATCAAACTGATAAAACCAACCAACCCAATTAATTCGACCCGAGCTGGTCAGTTTTCTAGTATTTTAGGTTGGCTTTGGTTCAAAATTTTCTCAATTCGACCAAGTTGGATCAGTTTCACTTTGGCCATTTGTAAATCGACCAAAATCGAATGACCTGACCATTGATATATATTAATATATATTTTTAATATGAAAAAATGAGAATTTTCCCATATTTCTTAGTCTAAAATGTTTTGTATCATAAATCTAATTTTGAATTTATTATTTAATAATCACACCATAATTTCTAAAATTAAATTAAATTTTTATGTTTAAATCTTTCGAATAGACTGACCAAAGCATAAAATCGACCCAAACCAATACAACTTGAGTGGGACAATTTTCACAAAAGGTTAGTCAATTTCAACTGACCAACTCTCTAACCTGATCAGGTCAATTTGGTTGGCCAAATAGCCTACAACCACACCGAACCGACTCATGAACACTCATAATTTCAGTTAAATTAATAGTCTTATCTCTATTAAATAACAATAGTTTAATCTGTCATAATTATTGAAAATATATTGATAATGAAAACTACAATAATTACAGAAATTACAAAAACACAATAAGTACTACAAATATATTAACTTAGTCAATAATTAGTATAATCTCAAATAATAGTTTAATCTCTACTAAATATTAATCAATAACTTGTAACAAAAACACAATAAATACAATAAGTACAATAAATTAAATTTAAAAATTTCAATAACAGTAATTTAATCTCCAATAATTATTGAAAGTTTTCTATTAAAAAACTTAACAAAATAAATTCATACATACTTATTGAAAATACATTTATCACAAAAGACAATAAATATTAAATTTAGTATATATAATTATATAATAAATATAGATTAAGAGTTTAAAATTATTATTAATAAATATTAGTTTTTTGAAAGTTATTTTCTCGAATTATTACTTGATATAAGTGAAATTAATTATTTACAATATTATGTAAAAATATTAAATTACTATTAATTTCAATATTATGTTAAAATTATTTTTCTACTTTTTATTTATTTTTTAACTTTATTACATAATTTATTTATTTTAACTATTTAAAATCTAGTTATGTTAAATATTTTGTTATTTAAATACTTCAATAATATGTAAAATATTTAAATTTTAAAATATTAACTATTTATTGAATTTAATTTTCCATAAAATCATAATTTATACTATGATTACATAATTTCATTATTAAATTTTTAATATATTAAATTATTATTAATTTAAGTATTATGTTATAATTATTTTTCTACTTTAAAGAAACTTTTTAAATTTATTACATAATTTCGTTATTTTAACTATTTAAAATCTAGTTATGATAAATATTTAGTTATTTAAATATTGAAATAATCTATACAATATTTAAAATTTTTTGTTATTTGAATTTTATTTATTTAAAGCTATTACATATTATTAAATATTTAAAAAACATTTAAATTGATAATCCAAAAAAATATAATTTAAATTGTTAGTACATAATTTCGTGATATATTTTGTAAAAATATAAAAATATTTTTTGTGTTTTTAATAAATATTTTAAAGTTATTTTATAATTTTGTTATAATATTTAGATAATTATTAAATTTTTTAATCCAAAATTCTTTAGATAGATATAGATACAAAGTATGGGAGAGGATAAATAGGAATTAGAGATAATTTTGGAGAAAGCGGGGGGTAGTGGGGGAGGTAGCTTAGGAGTAATTTTAGGAGAATAGATTATTTAGGTCATTAGGAAAGTTCATCTCATGGGTTGTTTCAGAAATAACATGAAATTAAAAAATAAAAAATAAAAAAATAGATAAAATAGATAAATAGCTTCTCTCAATGAAGAGACATGCTGACATGGTAGGACCACTTTTAATATATATATATATATATAGATAGACAGATAGATATTGATCTATGGCGAAGTTTAGAGCTCACACGTGCAAGCTTAGAGACGTAGAAGGGTTGAAAGATTCCATTTTGGAAGCGTAAAGGACTCATCTGTACCCATCTCATTTCGGAAACATAGAGGAATTGAAAGAGGACTCATCCATACCCATTTTGCTTTTAATATATATATATATTAGTAGGACCCATAGGAATTACGGGTTTTAATAAAAGAATTTGATACAAAATGAGATAGGGTGCAATTTGGGTGTACCCCACTTTAGCTATGATTTTTTTTTATTCGGTGCCATACACCATTAATAACTTTCCCTTGTCTTCTTTTTAGAGCTGTAAAATGAGTTGTGCCACCTACGGTTCGGTACAGCCCGGCATAATTTTTGGCTGATACGGCGATACAACAAAATGTAGGTTGTGCCGAGTATGGCACAAACATGCGGGGTATATCAGGACGGAGATTTCATGTCCATGGGCCTCGTAGCTCTCATACCGATATGGCCTAGCCTATAGTACGACCCATGGCACAACCTAACTTGACACAACCCACGAGTCAAGCGCAGCCCGCCCAGGAAACTAGTCATTGGGGTACCCCTCCCAATGGCTAGTTTTAGCATTTTGGTTTTTTTTTTTATAAAAATACCCTCTCAACAGCTATATAGGGGGATTTATGTATTTTGGCTTTGGGGGGAGAAAAAATGACAACAATGCCCCCCCCCAACAGGTATACAACAACTAGTTTGGGGGCATTTAGGTAAAGTGATAAATAACTTTATAATAACCAAAATACCACTTTCAACAACTAGAAAATAGATACTTTTTAGAGTATTTTGGGCAATTGAATTATTTTCAATTCTTATAAATAGCCCTATCCTCCACCATTCTCATCACATTGATTCAACAATTCTCTTCTCATACTCTCTCTTTACTCTCCAATTCTCAACTTTATTGAAGTTTCAATAAGAAGAAGGCTTGCTCAAGTATCTAAAGTTAGCAATCCGGGTAAGTGCAATTAAATTAATTTTTGTTTTTTATAATCTAAAAAAATGGTTGGCTCCTCCCGAAACCAATTCCCCCACATCAACATGTTCAATGCTGATGATATTTAGTCGCAACATGATAGCGTTAGCATTGATATGAATGCTATTGATATCGATGGAATTTTCACCCGTAGTACTTATACTAGGGGAAAGAAAAAGAAGACCGCTAAGTTGATTAGCCTAGTTTGAAAAATATTTGAAGTAGAGGAGGTTGAGGGGAAAGAAAAAAGAGTCGTTTGCCAAAAATGTAGGAAAGACTTTAGGTACTATAGCAAGGGTAGTACTGGGCACTTGGGTAGACATTTGCTCTCCCATGAGAAAGAAGAAGAAGAAGAATAAGGGAAAGAAACAACATAAATACAAATTGGGCTTGGGGTTTTTGGTACTTTTAAATATTCTTAAGAAAAAAAATGAAGCAAGAGTTAGCAAAATATATTGTACATGCTGAACAACCATTTTTGTTAGCTAAAGATACTAAACTTGAAAGATTTTTACATAATTTTATAAATCCACAATTTAAAAAAGTTTCAAAGAATACTATTAGATCAGTTGCTTTAAAATTTTTTTGTTCTTATAAACAAAATTTAATTTATATTTTATCAAATCTTAATTCTAAAGTTGCAATTACTTTTGATATCTGGACCTCTATATTTAATATAAGTTATATTTGTGTTATCAGTCATTTTATTAATGAAAACTGGCTTTTACAAAAAAGAATTTTAAGTTTTGATCTATAAATGGATTAACTTTTACTAAATTTGTAGTATCATTTTATTTTTAAATGAATATCAAATTATAATATTTAATTTTGAAAATATTTTTTTTTACTTTTTTGTTGTTTATTAATAAACATCCAGTAATTTAAATTTAAATAAAACTTTAATTAATAAAAAATTATTAAAATAAATTTCATTAATTCATATTATTTTTATCTATAATTTCTATTGCTAATTAATTTAATTTAATTAAGGTAATGAAGTTAATTAATTATGTCAATGAAATAAATTGAGTTAAAACTTATTTTATTTTTTAAGTTAACTGATTAAAGAATTATTTAATTAATGACTTATTTATTTTATCATTAATTAGCTAAGTAGTTTAATACTTTATAAATAGTAAAAAAAGTCACTTGTACGAATGATTAGGTTGACCCCTCATCTGTCTTTAAACCGGTAAATATTACTATGAAATGGAAATAATGTATAGAACTATAAATCGTTTTTTTAATTAGTTGGGTTGACCCTTGTGTTAGTTGCTTTATTACAAAGTATAGACCTATTTTTATGGAAAAGTGGAGAAAATAGAAGAGACTTGAAGATAATTTAGAAGTTACTATAAATTAGGAGTGTAAATGGGTGGGGTCTAGTTAAGGGAGAGGACAAATAAGAATTGGAGATAATGAAAATAGAGGGGAATTAGAGTATCTATTAGTTGTTTGTAAAAATGACATGGAATAAAAAGACCAAACATTCAAAAAAGGCGAAAACATGCAGACACTTCCTTATTTTAGTGTATCCAACAAATTTATTGCAATTCTCAAATAAAGAAGAGAGAAAACTATTTTCCACTTGGCACAAGCCTATTGGTTATAAATTTTGAGAATGAGGTAGATTAGTGTCAAAATCTATTTGTAATCAATGAAGCTGAAATACTTTTTTTTTCAAAGAGTTGAAATCCATATTTATCCTCATTTAATAATTCAAACTCTATATTTGGCCAAATGCATTTTGTTTTTATCACCATTGTCTTATTTACGAATGTTTGCTTATTTACTTATAGGGTTTGTGCTGATTTTACCTCCTATCAAGTTTATATGTTCTTTCTAAATTTTAATTTTATTTATTAGAGTTGCACAAATGTCTTTGCTCATAAATAGTTGTTAAAAGTAGGGGTGAGCAAATATGTAGGTTTTACCTGGAACCAATCTCAAACTAGGCTTGAATTGATGCCTACCCAAATGTTACAGGGTAGCATCTGGTTCCAAATTCTTGGAACTGACCCCACCCAAGCTGGTTCTAGGATCTGGGGATTTACCCTACCTGAACCGACTTGATGAACTGACCTTGGTTGGCCTTGGTGGAACTTGCCTTGAAATAAACCCTAATGCTTTTAAGAATGTGAATATTTAAATCCAAGAACTCATGGTTACAAAGGCCATGGTCTCACTTGACCATTAAGTTATTTAAGTTAATTGATCATTTGTTATCATTTTAATATTTAAATGTGTACAAGTAATGTAAAAGGTAATATTTACAGAAATTTAAATTTAAGTTTTGAACCATATATTATCTTTATTAATTAAATAGAGATAACACACTTAGGCTCATTTATTAGAAGTGAGAAAAATCTCAATTTAAAAAATAATTAATTCTAAATCTTAAAATAATCATTAATGACCTAGTAACTAAGATGATCACTCGACATCTCTTTGAATATGAAGACATAGGATCAAACCCATGTAACTCTAGTCTCTCTTTGCTAACCCAATGGATTTCATGTGTGTCTTGCTTTCTGTCCACCCCTTAATGCCCCTATAACATGTAATATATAAGACAAAAAAATCAAAATAATCTATGCCTTTTCTTTTATATCTTTTGGTGCCAGCTTGGTCTTAAATGTATTGATTGCTTAATTAATATTTTACCTTTTTAACATCCATTTGAGACCTATTTGTGTTTTACCTAGATGTAGATCTATTAATTTATATGGATTCTCTCTACAAAGCCAAACTAATAAGAGAAGCTAATAACCTCTTTAAATGTTAGAGGATCATTATCTAGGAAGGTAAAATCTATCCCTTTATTAAGATTTTCTTTTGGGTTTCGTATTTCTAAGTTCAAATTTAGTTATTTATAAACTCAGTCTCTTATTTTATTGTTTTGTTAATTATTAGTATATGTTTCATTGAATTACAAGATGCCAATAGGGTAGTTGGTAAAGTCTCTAGTTGGTTGCAACAAGACTTGGGTTTGCATCCCTCCTACACTAGGGTTGGGGATGGGCAACTTTCATTGAATTTTATTATTTTTTTATGCTTACACTTAAACTAAATTTCATACTTTAAAAATATTTTTCTCATTCTTCTATTAAAGTGTTATATTTGGGAGATTAATTTATAACTTATTTTAATAAAATTAAATAATGAAATAGAAGAAAATTGATAAAGAAAAATAGAACAATCACTAGAATAAAAAACCAATAATAAAATGATTAAGCCATATAAATTGATTATCATATTAGTGTTGATGATTATGATGACAACAATGAAGATGATATAGAGCAAAGAAATTTTGACGTTGGAACGCATGCATCATGAGCTACATAATGGGTTTAGGAAATTCATTAATAAATTTCTCCTTTGAAAAAATAAGAGGAGGAACAAAGGCAATGATCTGAAGTAACTAAGATCCCAATTTAAAAATTTACTCCATCGAGAAGGTGCCTCATCATCATGTTTATCTTTGTCTAGTAATAAAATTATTCTTATGCCATCACAAAATGACAAAAAATTTGATAAATTGAAGTTTTCTAAAAATCTTAAAAGAAAGATAATCCGAGCAAAAAATAGATGGACTTATTTGTAAATACAAATGCTTCATAGAATAAAATTAAAGAATGTGATAAAAACTAATTTATAAGAAAAGCTATAGAATGTGATAAATGCATTTACAAAACAATTATAAATTTGTTCTTATATAATCAAATTCTATAAAATATGGCCAATAACTCTGTAGGTTGATGCCTTAAGGGCATTATTTCAGGGATATTTTAGGCCTTAGAATAGTTAAAGTGTCCCATTCCCTTAGTTAAATTCAATATTGTGATGTCTGAGGGTCTCTGTACAAATCTTGTGGAAAACTAGGGAAGTTTCATGGCTGAAATGCAGTTTTTGGGAAGCTGGTGTGAAGTCCAGCTAAAAGAGGAGGTGTTTTTGTGAAAAACTGAGCATAGGAGGGCACCTCCTATCTGCTAAAACCAGAATGGCGCCCCTACTACTGTATTAGCATGCTCTCCTCTCCTTAGCAAACCCTAGGGTGCCTTCTAACTCATTCTTTTCATCCTTAACAAACCCTAGCCACCTAGCTACTAAATCTCCACCTTCCATCCCTTCTAATCTCCACCATTTATTCTAGGGCACTTTCTTTTTAGCTTTCTAACCCTAGGGCGCCACCTAACTTCTAATCATCACCATTCAGCCCCTAGCCACTAGATCTCAGCCCTCTATTCTATTCTCTATCTCAGCCATCCACTCTAGGGCGCCACCCACTCCTTTTAATCTCTACCTTTTAATCCTAGGTGCTTCAATCTCCACCATCTATTTCTGGGCGCCCAAATCTTAGCCCTACATAATATTGGGCACCCTCTCCTTTTCTTCATAGCCTTAGGATCACCTTAGAACCATCCTAACCCCTCATTAGAAACCCTAGGGCACCCAGATCTTTGCTAAAACCCAACTGCTGCCCCCCTCTTTCTCTCTAATACCAGTTGTATTCACCATTCTCTATAAAAAGGACCCAAGGGCTCCTGAGAAGGGGTTGGATTCTGCCCCCAGGTAAGATGGAAGACTGATCTTGAGAAGTTCAAGGGTAGAGGAAGAGGAGAACGCCCAGGCAAGAAGAGGGGTTCTTGCTTGCAGTTCGCCTAGCCACTACTGCCACATCTGGATTCGGATCCCAACCACTTTACTTTTGTTTAAGATTTAATTTCCAGTTCTTATTTTTCCTTTCTGTAATTTACTTTTATCTAGTTTAATTTTTGTTTTCTTTTCTACAGATCTGAGATTCGGCCAGGTAAGACGAAAGGCCTAGCTCGAGGAGTTTGAGGGTCAAAGGAGAGATCTGGAGACTGCTACCTCTGATCGAGCTACAGACTTTTCATTTAGTTTCTTTTATTTATTTATTTATTTATTTTTTTTGCACTTTCACTTTCAGCATTGTTAGAGTCTTATTTTATTGGATTCCAGTTTAATTAGTTAAAGTTTTGTGTTTCTACAACTTCTCATCGTGTTATTTTGTCCGGATTAAAGTACGTAGTGATTTTTCTCTCGCTTCCCTATGGATATGACCCCTTTCTCACCATTAACTGCATTGTAGTTGTTTTTAGAATTAGAAAAATTTATAAATATTAAAACTAGTGTTCTGAAGTGGTTAACGACACGCTTCCGGACACACCAAGTTTTTGGCGCCATTGCCAGGGAAGCAACGGAGAAAAAAATTTATTTGCTTTGTCCGGATCTGTTTCATTATTTTTTTTTTATTTTCGTTTGATTACTTGATCTGTAATTTTATTTTAATTCTTGTTTCTCTTTGATTTTGCAGGACGTAATAGAGAAAGGTGGGGTACCAGAGCATTGCCGGATTGCGGAAGAAAAGGGAAGAGAAGATAAATTGGATTGTGTTTCAGGTGTAGTCGTCCCATTTTATTTTTGATTTTTTTACTTTTATTTTCAAACTCTTTTTTTGGTAGAATAGTGATTTTCGAATTTTTAATTAATTTCTTTTTCTAGATCCGATTTATATATTTTTTTAGTATTATGTTTCTTTCGTTTTGTTCCTAGATCTATTTTTTATTTTAATTTCTTGTTTGAATTTCTGTTTTATTAGATTTGTTTTTTTTATTTTCAGATAAACAATTGTTTTTGTTTATTTTATTTTTTTATTGCCGCATAATCTTTCTTTTTTTGTATTTTCAGTTTCATCTTTTGAGTAGCTATTTTTTTTTCTTGTTAGAATTTATTTTGGTAGTTGTTAATTTTTTTAGCACAATTAATTTTTATTTTCTGTTTGCAATAATTATTTGTTGCTTTATTTAGTTGTCCTTTAATTAGTTATTTATTTGAATAATTAATTGTTAAATAGGAAATTGTTCAAATTTTCGAATTTGAGTTTAAATTTCAAATCTGAATTTAAATTTTAATTCGAATCTGAATTTGAATTTTAAATTTTAAAATTTAAAAAAATATATATAGTAAAAAACAAAAAATATATATATAAAATAAAAAGGAAAAAAATTTAATTAATATTTTAAAAGTTTTGTATTTGCATTCCAACATTTAGGGTTTGATATTCTAGAGCATGCATCATATGGGTTTATTTAATTGTTGAAATTATTTTGTTAGTTGTGAATGTGTTAGGTTTTCTTTTTATTATTTTAATTGTTCCTTTTGCTAAATTAGTTTGTTTTATTATTTTATGTTGTATTGCTGAATTGCATATTATAAATAATTGTTCATGCATTATAATTATTTGCATTTGCTTTGTTTATGTTGTTTCTTTCCGTTAATCCATTTAAGGGCAATCCAACTTAAATAAGATAAGGTGGGGATTTCATCACCCTTCCTTGGCCCAAAAATCATCATCCTTCACGTGTGGTTCACCCTAAAGCCTAATTTAAAATCTGGATAGCAAGATCCTTTAGGAAGCTTCACATTTGGTTTAAAAGTGTGTTGAATTTTAGGGGAGCTTGTGATTACTTTCTATAATCGGCAGTTGGTGTCTAAGAAAAGAGGTTAAACGGCTAAGCCTAGGTGGGTTTTGTGGTTACTTAATTAGGTCCTTGCGAGAGTAAGGGGAGCCTCCCACATCCCCATCTCTTACTTGGATAACCAAAGGAAGTGGTGTAATTCCAAGTGAACTTAAAAGGATTCACATTGGTTGAACCACTAGTTTAGGAAACCCTAGTGTCACAGGGGGTAGTTCTACAGCGGAAGAAACCCGTGCGGCGTCCAGGCCAAGGTAGGCCAGGACAAGCCTTTATGCGCTTAGATGCTAGGAGTTGCCCGATGGGATGGCTCCACCAAAGTCAGTAGCACTGGATCATGACCTCAAGTTCAATGGCCGGGGCACTCGGCTGGCTCAGACTGGTCCATGAGAGGTGCCGCTTACGTGCTAAAGGGGGACAACCATAATTCAAGGCGACTGTGCGCCGAAGAGGTGACATGGCACCGATGTGAAGGGTCTCCTGTATGCCGATGATGATGGGCACCTGCGTGCCATGATGAGAGGCAACCGCTTGGGCCGGAACACACCCATGCGCTAGGGGCAACGGGATAGCTCAATCAGCTTGGGTAAGGGGCTGGCGAGGTGAAGGGTCATGCTTGAGCCAGGCCCGCATGCCAAGCCTCCCTTGAGTGTCGGCAGTGCAGTGCCGATCCAACACTGTCCCCATGAGCATGTGTGCGCCCATGAGGAACCCTAGTAGCCATGCTAGCCATTAACCAGGGCAGCCCCGCAAGGGATGAAGGTCTAGGAGTGCCAAGGTTAGGCATCCAAGGAGGTTGACCACCCCTCATCAAAGAGTACGTTAAGTTTTTGGTGACGCCTGAAGATAATATCAATTATCCCAAAAATCTTACAGGCGAAAATGACGATGGTGTCCCTAACGTAAGCTTGCCAAGCGTAGGCAAGGCTAAGCCAGTGTCAGACCGTAACACTAGGTCAGCCCATAGGTCGTGTGTGTGAATTGCTTGCAATTTTTTATTTTAAAAATTCAAATTTGAATTTAAATTTCAAAATCTGAATTTGAATTTAAATTTCAAATTAAAAAAAGAGAAAATTAAAAATTAAAAATTGAATTTAAATTTCAAGAATTTAAGTTTCAAAATCTAAATTTTAATTTTAATTTCAAATAAAAAATAATAACAAAAAAAGAGAAAATAAAAAATTAAATATTCAAATTTGAATTTAAATTTCAAAATCTAAATTTAAAATTTAAATTTGGAAGGTTCTCAGCCATTGGATAAATTTGGCAATTTTATCTTGACAAGACTGACATTGATGTACTATTAAAATGGTAGAGAAACTTGTCTTAGTTGCTGGGGTTAGATCCTAAGTACAATCAATGGGTGTTTGAAAGAAATATTGAACACGAACCAATTTCTAGTTATGCCCTAGACCTTAGAGGCAGATAGACAAGATTAGAAAGTTGCACTTAACCCCCAAACTTGATAATAGTATTGCACTTGGCCTTGGATTGGGCTACATTTAATATGCCAACTAGTGAGTCCCTCTTTGGGTCAAATACTTGGGTATGTTGGAACAGTATGGAATATTACTTGAGTGGATGATCATTATGATAGGATTAGCCCATTTGTTAGATAAAGAGAATATTAGGGTTAGCACACTTTCTCTCATGGAAACCTAAACTATTTGTAGTGAATTTCAATTGTTTCTACAAATCTCTTTGCAAAATGTATTTATATTTATGATATGTTATTTTATGAAAAAGATTTGTAAAATGTTTTAATCCTAGGATTCACCTGAGTAGAGGATGTGGCACTGTGTTTAGCAATTAGGGAAGAGGTCCTTCCTTGTGAGTTGTGTTTGATCATTTTAGGGCTGAAATGTTGAGAGCAAAGGATTATTATAGGGCTGAAACCTAATGGGTTTTATTGTATGTCAATCTATTATCCTTGGTCTTCATAGGGTGGCTGAAACCAAGGGTCACTTAGACTTAAGTGTTGACCTATACTAAGCCCAATTCAATTGGCTCAAGAGTACTCTAACTTTGATTAATGAATCTAGCCCATGTGTTTCCTAACATGAACTGAACCCATATGAACTGATGTAAGACCTTTGTAGGTCCACTCCATACATTATTCAAGCCCAATAAGGTTGTAAGAGTTAGCTATTAAACCACTTAAGTAATCAACCTTAGCCTATTAATTAGTCAGACCAGTCTCATGACAAGCAATGCGTTGAATATGGGTAAAGAACTCGATGTAATTAGAGGTCTAACTAAATTAGATTTGGATAGTCATAATTACATTAGGATTGGGATCCATATATATGACATAAGAGGTAGAGATTGACCACTACTAGCAATGCACATTCTAGCACCTTTCTCTTTACTCTAGTGCTACCCAAAACCCTAATTCAAACCATTCTTGGGAACCATTGCTTTCTCTTTGTTTTTGCTATGTTTTCTACTGTAACACACTAAAAATTAAAGTGTCTTCATAGCTACAAGATTCCAAGCTTGTTAAAGAAGGAGTTCGGCATGAACCACCACTATGAGAGTTGCAATTTGTGGTCTTCATATCAAGTACACTCATATTTAGTTTAGAAACCAAATCTAGTTTGATCCAATGCTAGATCAATCCTAGGAGAATCTAATTCTAAAAATTTAGAGAATCCAATTTTGGGGTTTGGACTGAAAAAGAGTTGAAATATGGCCAATAAACCCTAGTTGGTTCAACCAACATATTGATATCTACAATCCATTCAACATATCTATATATCTTAATTTTTCTACCATGTCCATCTATACCCAAATAAGCAAGGCCTGATACATCTCCTAATTTTTTTTTAATATTCTTTATATTTTTAATATTTTAAACCTTGTATTGTAGAAATGATTTAAGGTCTCATAATTTAATAATGAATATGGCATAGAGTAGATTATAATGCTTTAAGTATGTAGCAGACTATATAGCTAATCAAGCTAGACAGTCCAGGTGTAGAGTTAAAAATGTGTATGAGCCTTCACCAACATCTCTTGCATAATCGGTCACGGGGGCTCAATTTGTTGTTTTTTACTCATTCATTTAATAGTTTGCTTACCAAAAACAAAAAGGAATGGTTGAATGGGATTCATGTAGTTAACCCTACTTAGTTATACAAGCTTAGATAATGATGATGTTGTGAGATGGATTGCCTCTAAATATTACTTCTACAATGGAAATGATGACAACATAAAAATGGAGATATTTCATTTGTTTATGAATTAGGCAACTACTGGTTTTCGGTTACATTTGGTGTTCTTGATATTTTGAAATTTTATTTTCAATTGAGATTGTTAAGGACAAATGGACCAATTTAGTGTAGGAATGGCAATAGGGTGAGGACAGTCCCTGCCCCATAGTCAATATACTCTACCCGTCCCCACCCTGTCCTTGATGGCGGGGCAGGGAAACCATTCCCCTGTTAGGGATAGGGAATCCCTGAATTTTCCCCACCCCAAGGCAATCACCTAAACATAATCTTAGTTGTGAATATTTTACCAATAGGATTATGAGAATTTGAGCATATTTTAGGAATTCAATTATGACAATTTGGAGCTACCTTAAAAATGGAATTATGGGATCTTAACACTCTAAGAAGTTGGAAAAAACTTAGAAATATTTTAAAAATCAATATTAAATTTAGCTATATTTTACTAATTTACCATTAGATTCAAGGAATTATATGCAAACCCTGTCCCCTATTTGGGAAAAAATATTTTTTCCTGTTCCTGCCTCGTCTCCATTTAAGATCGGAGAAAACCCACCCTATTCGGGGTGGGGTAGCCCCCCGGTTTTACAGTGAAAATTTCCATACCTAATTTAGTGCCTTTTTTATCTTCTATTTACCCATTACAATAGTGGTAGGAATTGGATGGAAAACGTGCTGTAATACATAAGAGTTTGAACAATAAAACAATATTCAAGAGGCTAAACCGAACTTCAAATTCAAGCTTTACTATGGTTAGAGGATAATTCTAACACATATCCAACCAAAGTCTGACAAAAGATGGTACAAAAAATCGAGATTTTGAATTTGAGTTCCACATTACCTAATTGGGATTTTCAAGCAAAGAGTTCAGCCTAGATTTGTGTATTTTTATGTGCTTGTACTAAATACGGTATTTTTTGACCGTGCAATTGGAACATTTCACCTCATGCGAACCACACCAATCTGATTCTACACAAGCCACACGATTTAACCTTGCTTTTAGGTGAATTGAATTGGTTTAAACTAGTGTGTACAATTGGGATCAATCTAGAACATTCCAAAAGTGCCTTTTTGCCTTGGCCCTTGGTTAAACCTTCAAATTATGATAAAAAGGACACTTTAAGGCAAAAATAGGTGACATTAGAGACATCATTGACAAATCCATTAGACAATGATAAAATAATAAAAGCATGTTTAATTCAAAAAATGCTAGATGTTAGAAAATCTATTATCTAAAAGTAAATTATTACTTAAACACTAACTTAATTAGAATAATTAATAGTAAACTAATAATCACTTAATTTACTTAATTAACTTAGTTAACTTAGTAATTAAATTTGCTTAATTACATTAATTTACTTAATTTCTTTAATTATTTTATTTACTTAATTAATAGTCATTTTATTAACTTATTTACCTAAATTAGCTTTGATTATTTAGTTACTTTGTTTACTTACCTTAATATACTTGATTTACTTAATAAATTAATCAAATCATTTAATTACATGGTTTTAAAACCATCATTGACCCCAGGCGGTTGAACTGTTCAACTGTCTTATTCCATTTTATACTTGGCCTAATATTTTCCAAAAAAAAAAATGTTGATTTGGTTAACAAAACCATTGACTCGAATGAACCACTAAACTCCTCCTAGTGAATGGTTTTTATGGCTTTTGTAATTAATTATTTCATTTTATTTTTCAAAACATCACGGGTTGATCCATTTGGACCGGATGATCAAATTGTTAACCCAAAAATCAATAGCCAAAGCATTTCTGTTTTTGGGTCAGTTTTTAAAGTCTTGCTTAACTGGATTGTAATTAATTTAACTTACATATTTATCTAATTTACTTATTCAATTTCTTTATTTACATATTTAGCTTAATTTACTTAATTATCTTAATTAGTGCAATTTATTTAATTTACTTAATTAACTTCGTACCATCATAGACCCTACTTAATTAACTTTATTAAAGTGGAATTTTCAAACATTAGGGTCTAAAGTGGCCTTTTCAAACATTAGGGTCTAAAGTGGCCTTTTCAAACTTAAGTAGTGCCTCATCATAAGCATACTTTTATTATTTTAATCATTGTTTAATGGATTTGTCACCATCTCTAACATTGTCTATTTTTGCCTTAAAATGATCTTTCCATCATAATTTGAAGGAAAAAATGTCCCTTTTAATTCCTTAGTGTCTAAAGTGGTTTTTGGCAAAGTTTAAGGGTTGTTTGAGCCAAAAATTCTTTAAAATTTTGTATATATTTACATGGAAATCTTGAGTAATCAAAACCTTTTTGCTCAATCTTAATAATCCCCTATTGAGATTTTAATTGGAACTAATTACAAGAGATGGTCATACTAGATTAATACATATTTTGAGGCTCATGAGTATGATATTTGCCTCAAACAACTTGAACCTATATAGGCTATAAGAAATGCTAGTAATTAGGCCCATACTAGATAAAATAATTGGCAATTGGCCAATTAGATGACACTCATTATTTAAAGTTAGATCTCTATGAAAGTGAAATTGTAAGAAAAAAATCTATTTGATTCACCGTAAGCCCAAGACTAGGGCTGTTCATAGAAGACCCAACCCGACCAAACCGACCAACCCGAACCGACCCAACCTGAGTCGGTTGGGTTTTCTTCAGCACTGGTTGGTTTTGGATTATAAAAAATCATAAACTGATGATTCGGTTCGGTTTCAGTTTTCATGTGTGAAAACCGAAACCGACTCGAGCCAAACCGACTTAATAGTTAGTTCCTAGTTAGTAGTTACAACCTACTTAGTTCCTACTTAACTAAGTTGTCTTTATCCTAGTTACAACCTACTTAACTAAGTTGTCTCTCAAACTCTGCTCCCTCCACAACTGGATCCATGGATGGGCCACAAAACATTAAGGAAATATTGGTTTCCTTTGGGAATGTAGAGCCAGAAATGAACACTTGAACAGCAACTAAGTCACCACTAAGTAGAGCCGAAACCGACCCAAATCGATCAGGTCAGTTTTGCTTAACAAAGGGTCGGTTTCAGTTTCAATTTCAGGTATCCCAACCAGGTCGGGTCGGTTGGAAAAACATCAGTAAACCGACCCAACCCGACCCGTGAACAGCCCTATCCAATACCACCATATATATAATTTTTAATCATTTCATACCTATAGATGCTCAAAGTTTAGTGCCTAAATATGAATGCTTTGATTGAAAGTTCAGAATATAATGTTAATCCTATTAGCCAAATTGATTGCTCCAATGGAAGTCACACTACTCCCTTTTTTGCAACTTTTCGACACTTAATTTTGGATCAATTGCGCACCAAAATAGGATAGATTGAACTCCTCTTTAGGGCTGGTTGAATTCTCTTTTTGAGCTTTCAAAATATCGTATATATTAAGAGAAGAAGGGTTCTAAGGGAGGTTATGTGAGATTTTATTAGGTTTCCCAAGAGATACCATATTTCCTTGCTCTTGGATTGGAATTTTCTATCTCTCTCTGGTTTGTGGTTAAGATTAGAAAAACTTCTTAAACTTGTAAAGAGGCCGAACTACACATTTGTAATCAACTTCCTAAGGTTGATCCTATGTGTTTTGATGATAACAAACACATTGAGAGTACTAATGTATTTGAAATACAAGTATATAGACTTCTCATATGTTTCCTCAGATGAACTAAATACTGACCCAGAGAAGAAAGAATTCCCTCATGAAGAAAATGAAGAAATCAAGTTCAATAGCTTTAGTGTTTCTTTAAATTTGTGTAGGACTTAATGTAATCAGTTGCACGTGTACTATTGAAATTATGCATTGTGGGTAGGGGTATTTGTGTCTTTTTTCTTTATTTTGTATTTGGGATCCCACTCAAGGGCATATATGCAATTTTTCTTTGTTAAGTAAAATGAAAATGTTTTTGGGTGCCAACAAGAACACACCCTATTTCCTTGTAGTTGAGCTTAATAGAGGTGCCAACTAGACCTTAATGGTGTTCAACATGTTGAGCACCTACTTGCTCAAAGAATCTTTTTCTTTTAAGTACAAGAAGCCATAAATGAAGTGTTAGTGAGTTGATAAATCAATGTGTCTTGGAGGATGAAAGTTAGAAATTGGGTAGGATTAAATTTACACATATGGTTAGACAAACAAAATAAAAGTTTAAGAAAAATGGATGCAAGAACATTCAAAAATATAATCACTAGGATCAAAAGGCTACAAAATCTAAGCAAAAGAAGAATAGAGAATCACCTATAATTATTGCAAAAAACTAGGGCACTATAAGTTTGATTGTTAGAAGCTTAAGAAAAAGGGGAAAAAAAGAAGGTAATTCTTTAGTTTTAATATGTTTAGAATTAAATATTGTGGATATACCTTCAAATACTTGGTGGAATGATTCTAGGTGTACAACTCATATTTGCAATACCTCACAAGGGTTCCTAATCATAAAGAAGGATGATCTAGAGGATATCTACATTTACATGAGAAAATACATTAAATTTTTAGGAGTTGAGACATACACATTTTTATTCTAGAATTACTTTAAATCTCTTAAACATTGATCATGTATCATTTATTAGATGAAATTTAATTATTGTTTTCAAAATTGGATGCTTATGGATAATTAGTGAAACACTTTCTATTAGTCATGGTTTGAATAAAACTAGCTTTGCACCATGTGTGGACAGACTTTATAGATAATTTTTTATCACCTATTTGCAAATCCCTTGTTACATGTGATAGTTAAATGTTGATTCTTGTGTTTCCCATAATTTATCATATAAGAAGGAAATAGGATCTTCATCCATGCTTTGGCATCAAAGATCATGATATATATCCAAAGAATGTCTTAATAAACTTGCTAGAAATGGAATACTCTCAAATGTTAATTTCAATGATCTTAGTAATTGTGTTGATTGCCTTAAGGGTAAGATAAATACAAAAGCATTTACTAAAGATACTAGATGTTTTGAATTCCTCTATACACTAATATTTGTGGTTGATTTAATGTTCATGCCCATAGTGGACCCATACATACATAGATGATTGTTTTAGATGTAGTTACCTTTATTTGATTAAAAATAAATTAGATGCCCTATAAACATTTGAAGTTTATAATGCTAGAGTTGAAAATTACCTATATAGATGAACCATAATTATAAGGTTTGATAGGGCTGGTGAATTTGAGGCTTTTGATTCTTTCCTTCAAGAATATGGGATTGTTATACCAAACTTCCATAGATCGTACACCATAACAAAATGGTACTGTTGAGAGAAGAAAGAAAACCTTGATGGATATGATGCATAACATGATGAACAATGTTCCTTTACCAACATTTTTCTAGGGTGAAACTATTAAGATGGTTGTTTACATTCTAAATAGATTCTCTTCCAAATTAGTGTCCAGGACACCTTATGAGATATGGACAAGAAAGGAACCAAATTTAAATCACTTATACGTGTGGGGTTGTATTACAAAAATTAAGGTCCTAACATTATGGCTACCCAAAACTTCATTTAGATCTATGAGTTCATATTTTGTGTTTGTGGGTTTGGATTATAGAATCTATTGACCTAACACTAGGGCCATCTAAGACTTCATCTAGAACCATTGATTACTATTATGTAGGGTACCTCAAAATGTTGAAGGGATATAAATATGTTTCATCAAACCCCAATTCTTCTATCATTGAATTTGGAGATGTAAAGTTTCTTGAGGATGATGTTTATAGTTTTAAGAGAAGTAAAGTTCAAGTAGAAGACCTGGTTGATGAGATTCAGAAAGTCTCACTTCTAACCCTACTCGAAATGATGTTGATGCTTAATTCTCTTAAACACCACAAAGGATAAAAAAATCTGGGATATTAGAATTCAAATCAATTGCTAGAAATCATGAAAGAAGAAATAAAATCCATGGAACACAACTTAGTGTTGGAGTAGGTTGAGTTAAAAAAGAGATGCAAAGCTATTGGCATTAAATGGGTCTTTAAGACCAAGAGAGGTTCTAATGGAATCATTAGAAAATTCAAAACATGGCTAGTAGCAAAGGGATTCATGAAAAGAGAAATAGATTATGATGAAACTTTTTTTTCCAATATCCAAGAAAGAGTCATTTCATGCATTAATGGAACTAGTGGCTCATTATAATTATGATATTTTTTGAGATGAAAGTAATGATATCTTTTCTTAATGGTGACTTGGAAGAAGTTATTTACATACAACAACTTGAAGAATTTGTCATCAAAGGAAAAGAATAAAAAAAATATGCAGATTAAAGAAGTCCATCTAAGGACTTATTCATGCTTCGAGGCAGTATTATAAAATTCCATAGTGTTATTACTGGTTTGTCTTCATGGGCAACAACTTGAAGAATTTGTCATCAAAGGAAAAGAATAAAAAAAATATGCAGATTAAAGAAGTCCATCTAAGGACTTATTCATGCTTCGAGGCAGTATTATAAAATTCCATAGTGTTATTACTGGTTTGTCTTCATGGGAAACATCTTTTATAATTTCATTTATGTGAAGGCCAGTGGAAGAAAAGTGACATTCTTTATATTAAATGCTGATGGCATTCTCTTGGTATGAAATAATAAAGCAATGTTGCTAGAAACCAAGTAGTTTCTGCTTGGCTTATTTGATATGAAAGGTTTTGGTGAGTCATCCTATACTTCAGGTATTAAAATATCCTAAAATAAAAAGATGTAGGTTCTAGGTCTTTCACAAGAGACATGCATAAATAAGATATAAATAAATTTGACATGGATTTTTGTTCTCCTATAAAATCTCTTGTTGTGAATTGAGTACTTTAAATCTTGACATTTGTCCTAAAAATGAAATAGAATGAGAAAGAATGGAGGTTATTTCTTATGCATCTGCATTAGGGAGTTAAAGTAAGACATTTGTTAATTTAGGTAGCTAATCAATATCTATTGTTCTTTGTCATCTAGATGGTGCATTTAAGTGCATGAGAAATTATTAGTGGATGTTTCTTTTGACATTTACATTAAATGTATCATTATAGTATGATGAGCATTATTGGAAACTCGAGCTCATAGTATGTTGTCTATTTTGTACCTTGTTGACTTGGAATAGTAATTTTATGTGTACTTTGACATGGAAATAGGATGGAAATAAGGCAACATGAATTTCTCTAGCTTGGATCCCTTTATGATCAAATGTTCATTAGAATTATTAGAACTAAGTGTGCCAATATCCACTACATTTGTTTTTGATTCATTTGATAATTACAATCCTTAATTTTGTTTTCATTTCATAATTACAATCCATCATGTCATGGTTGACTGGTGGTAATTGCACCACCTTAGCCCATGCTTGTCTTTCTCGAGGTCAATCCTAGCAGGTGGCGGCAGTAGGTTGATAATATGGTCCTCCACCAGTTTGTTCATGATCATGATTATGCCGCTTTTATTGTAAGAGAATGGTGGCGGGAGTGGTGGCAATGAAGAATTGTTCCACTGCCGCGATAATATGGTCCTTGATTAGGTCCCCTGGTGGTGCAAGGTTTGCGATCAACTGTGTATGCTTCTGTCCTGGTGTATGACAACCCTAGTGTGGCAATTTGTGCTCCAGGGGTGGTAACAGTTCGCGTTGTCCTCTCAATGCACTTCTAGAGCTGGCTGAAGGTCTCTATTTCGATGTTTTCGATACTTGTCTTATAAGTTGGGTGCATCCCCTATATACATTGTTCTACAAAGCTTTTCTCCATCGCATGTTCTTCAAAAACTGAGTGAGTCAGCTTCTAGAAGTGCATGATGTAGGTCAGAAGGTCTTCCTCAGTGCGCTGCTCTGTGTTGCGGAGATCGGCCATCGTTAGTCTCCGTTCGATGGTGAACCACTTGGATAGGAATTTCTTTGTTAGTTCTGCCCAAGAGTCTATACTCAGGTTGATAAACCAGAAATAGGATGAATTGGTTAACGATTTGGAAAACTCTCGAACCTTTAGATTACCATCCAATGGGAATGCTCCCAAGGTGTCCACAAATTTGTTGACATATTCTTGTGGGCTTCCCTTTTGACCATCATATAAGAGCCATTGTTGTGGCGGCTCGTAGTCGGCAAGGTAGGGCTTGTATAAAATCCGGTTGGAGTAAGGTTTTTGGAGTGTGAGTATTGATTGGGTCCTGTTCTGACTTTTCTTTATCAAGCCCTGGACATATTCTCTGATCTCCATACGGCTAATAGGTGCTTCGGCTACTGTGTTACTTTGCACCATTGTACGGGCGATTGACTCCCAGCAGGTGTTTCTCAGATGCCCCAAAAGTCAAGACCCTGGGGCAGCCAGGAGGTATTGATGTAGAAGGGACAGTAGGGGTGAATGGGGAGTACTCGGGTGTGGCTGCCTTTTGTAGTAACAATTGTAAGGTGCTTCTCATATCAGCCTGCATTTGCTGTAGCCGATTGAAACAGGTCTTGAAACTATAGACTTTGTGGGACAGGATTTTGATGTCTAGTTGGTTTCTTGAGGGGCATGATCGTTGAGTTCTATGTTAGTGTTCTCAAGGTCATTGCATTGTTCCTCGGGGATGGGTGAGAGGTTGATTTTGTGGGTGGCCATTCTTCGTGATCAAGGGATGAACTAGAGATTCTAATGTAAGTGTTGTGGTGAGGAAAGGTAGGGTGGTCTCCTTGAATGACGCGGTACTAGGGTCGCGAGGGGAGATGATAGGTATGCTTTCGCTTGTTGGGAGTTTCAACAGAGTCAGGCAACAAAAGCAATAAAGAATGTGTGTTCATTGTTCCTTTTCCCCCTTTTATAAGTGGGATCCCAAGACTTTAAGGAGAAGGATCCAAAAAGAGTGAAGGGATGAGAGATCCATCCTATGGACGCCCAAAGATTGCGGAATAAGGGGCAAATTTCAAAAAATTTATCTCTCCCTTCAACTGGGAATCGTATTCCCTATTTTCAAGGATCAATCTTGAGCCATAAACTGAACCAGATCTGAACCAAAAGGAGTGGGAGAGGATTATACCTGATACGGAGAAATACTATCTCCCAATGGAGGTGTTCACGCCCAAGGAAGGATCCAAAATCTGCTCCCACTGAAGATGGCGCAGTGAAGGATGGAGTAGAATCCACAACGTTCTTCAAAAGAACTTGACCCTTCGCAAGGATCAACTGGACTGCTTGTGAGTACAGCTCCAACCAATCTTTTCCCAAAAGATTGAGATCAAGATCAAATCTTGATTGCTCCCAAGAACTGGAGATCGAACTGAAGGAATGGCAATGGCGGGAAGGTGGCGGCATGAGAGAATTCGCAGTATGCAGGAAATCTCTCAATCTCTCTTTCTTTAAGAGAAGAATGATGTTGATGATATAAAAGGCTGCCGCCCCCTTCCCCTTTTATAATCTCAAAGGGATCAGCTCCTAATCAGATTAGGAGTTGCTAATCCAAATCATATTTGGGTTAGAAGTCCCTTAGTGATAAGGGATAATCCTTATCTTATTTGCAGATCAGATCAGCTATCTCCTAATATAATTAGGAGGTTTCCAGATCTAAATCTCATTTAGATCTTGGACTCTCTGAGTGGATAGGGTCTAAGCCCAATCCTTTTAGCTGACCCACTTCAGAATTCGCCCCCTTTAAATGACTGATCAAATCAGCCCAGTTCGAAATGGGCTTAAGGCCCATTTAAGGTTAGGTACTCAAAAAGCCTTCCAAACTGCTGCCCAGTTGGGCTTCCTTGTATGGCGTGGGACCCAAGCATTGATCTACACATCAGCCACATGGGTTCAGCCCAGCCTTTGTTACAAGGCCTAGCCGAATGCACTGCTAAAGACAGTGTACCCCCTGAAACCCATCAAATGGGCTCTATGGGCCCAACACTTACACTAAGTGGTCCCTGGGCCAAGCCACCTTGTAACACCCAGGGACTGTGGGCAGATGCAAGATTAGCCCATCAGGTGTTATCCTCAATGGTCTTACACTTAACCTCTCAGCCCATAATGATCATACACTGCCCGACAAGAGAGGACCTCTCCCTCGGCTGCAAGGAACAGTGTTGCACTCTCCACTTATATGGATCCCGGGAATTAAAACCTTTTTCAAACCTTTTAGAAACCATAATATATATACTTTTATATCTCATATAAAATATACTTTGCAAAAAACAAATCTCAATGATTGAAATCGGCTGCCGGCAGTCTTGGCTTCCATCAGTGAGAGTGCATCCCTGATCATTACCTTTGTCCGACAAAGGGGCTGATCTTGTCACTATGATCATCCACTCAGATGAATTATCGGACTGTCCCAACATACCCAGGTTTTGACCCCCGCTAAGGATCTCACTGATTGGTACATCAAAGATAGCCCAATCCGACACCTAGTGCAGTATCATAATCGAGTCTAGGGGTCGGGTGTAACTTTCCAGTTTTGCCCATCAATCTCCAAGGTCCAGGGCAATACTGGAAATCTGGTCCAGTTCAAGGATTCAATTAATCCTACACTGTATGTGCCTAGGGTCTCACCCTGGCAGCTGAGATCGGCCACCCCAACCGACTTGGTGGCACCACAGTGTCAGCCTTGTCAGGATAGGTCTCCCCAGACCGACCCACTGGCTGTGAACATTCTAAACTAACACGAGTCTCATTAAGTGTCCAGTTTAAGGGTTTTACACAGAAACATACCAAGGGAACATGAATCAAATATGTATCTTTATTCATTTACAATAAACTCATAAAGTACATCATTCTGATTGAAGCTAAGGGCATACAAAACTGTCTAACAAAGAGTTCAATTCCTATTAGGAAAGGGAATCCTTGTCTTTATGCTAGTTATCAAGGGAACACTACTAGGGTTTTTCCACTTGTCTAATGAGATCTTCTAAGGACGAAGTTTTCTTCCGTTCGAGGATTCTCTTTTAGCACATGTATGCTACTTGTCGTAGCCCTCTTAAGGTCACATGTCATGGGCGAGGACTAGTTTTGGCAGCTATGTCTGGTTGTTCGCTTTATCATCTTTAGGACGCTTCATCGTAGCCGTTGTGAGTATTAAGCGACATTATGTTCTCATCACAGGTTCAAGGTGGCTCTTGAAGCTCATCGCAAGCTCGGGATAGCTCTTTGAGCTCATCGCATGCTTGGGGGTAGTCCTCTATGTTGCTACAAGTGTGTGTGGTTTTGTTTCGATTCCTTAATCATGATCGTGGCAATGGGGAAGTTCATGTACTTACACCAATAATTTTCCAAAAGAAAAAGGTTTTTCCCATAAAGTAAGTGGGAGATTGTTGGGTTTTGGACATGTTGGGGTTCTTGATATTTTGAAAGTTTGTTTTTCAATTGCGACTGTGAAGGTTAAATGGACTAAAAATTTTTGTCATGTGGGTAGTAGAACTTAGAATCTTTGATGGATTAGGACTTAGATGTCTCCTATCTTGTATATATTAGATAGTCACCACCTAATTCAGTTACTTTTTATCTCCTTCTGTTTACTCATCAGAGTAGAGGCTAGAAATTAGGTGGAGAATGTGTTACAACACACAAAGAGTTTGAATGAGAAAGAAAACAAAATTTATAAGGCTGAACTAGACTTTTGCAAGTTCAAGTTTCTTAGAATGGCTAAGTTTAACCATTGACATCCATGGACAGTAAGTGAGATTTTATCCATTATTTATTTGATTCAATAAAATTTGTGTGTATTATCTGATTCAGCATTGTTTATTTGCTCTCAGAAGCAACCACTAGAAACTAAAGATCTCTCTCTCAAGCACACATACAAAAAAAAAAAACTTATTATTTTGGTTAGTGAGGAAAGAGAATTGGAGGAACATAGAAAGCTTAACTAATTCAAAAGATACATTGTCTAATGGATGGTTTGCTTTGGCACATTAACTATCTATATCATAGACATAAGGCCAATCATATACAACAAATTAGGGGGAAGATCCAAGTTCTCAAAGTATCACAAATGCCAAGTGTATCGGAAATGCAATTTTAAGAGACATATTGGGATATACATTGAATATGCATGTGCATTGGAGAAAAATTAAGATACATAGACATGGAAACACAATAAATACTTTTAAATCATAAAAATACATCAACAACATTAAATATAAGGCCTTAATGAGGTATACATACATTAAATTAATATATTTTAATGGGTTTTATGAAGGAATACATCTTAGTCAATTGTAATTTTCATTAAAAACCCAATGCTTAATTATAAAACATGCAGTTACACAATTTCTAATTTAAAATATAATTAATACTTATTTATTATTTAAATAATTACTATCTATTTTTAATTTAAAAAATTACAAAAATAAAAAATAAAGATGCATTTTACAATATATTAAAAAATAATTATTGAAGAAGAAATTTCAATTGTTTTATGGATGTGATAGATCATCCATAGATCTACAATATATTCAATCCTTGTGATTAGATTATAAAAATATAATTAATTAGTATTTATTTTTTAATTTTAAAAATATAAAAATAAAAAACTTGAAGAAGAAATTTCAATTTTCTATGAATATGATAGATCATCTAAAGATCTAAAACATATTAAGTCTTTATAGGTAGATAAAAAAGTAAACATTTTCACTTTTTTGTTATTTTATATTTTTCATAAATCTCTTTATGAAGTTTCTATAAACCCATTCATATCAGAAAAAGAAAAAAAGAGTGGTTTTCAACAAAAGAAATATGGATCAATATAGATTTAGACATTTTTAAGCACAAGAATAAAAAGAAGGCTTATTTTTGTAATATTTTTCAAAACTTGAAAAATCTTTAAAAACCTTGATGATTCACACTAGCTTCTTGGTATCTTTTTTGTAGATTTAGTACTCTACGAATGAGGTTTGGAGTTTTAAAGTCATTTGGGGGTGGGGGGGGGGGGTGGGGGGGTGAAAGAAAACATAGTTTAGGGGAAGAAATATTCTTTCCCCCTTATTTTTTTTTCATTTTTCATCTATTTGTAGTGTATCAATCAATGCGCTATAGATACAACTGATACACTACTGATACATCACTGGTACAAACCGATACATGCCCAATGTTGTGGAAAAAAATAATACCACCTATTTCCCATTGTATTCCATATCAAGTTTTTAAAGTTATGATACAATACATCCTGTATTGGGCATATCGTGTTGAAATTTAAACCTTGGGAAGATCTACTCAATTTATATCCATTATACAAAAATAAGCCCTTTAAGATATAGCACAATTAGTTTCTCATATATTTGTAAAGATGTATTATAAGGAAAATCCCCGAGAAGGAGTCTTGGGGTATTTAGGTTAGGGGTCCAGAAGTGAAGCCTCCATCCCTCTCTCTCTCTCTTTCAATTTTATACATACTAGTTTTGTGGCATGTGCATTAAAGAGAGAGAGGAAAATAAATTGAAAAGAGAGTAGTGAGAGAGGACCCGTAGTTGTCTAGACCTGAAGCCAAGGTGTAAGCCAATTGCGTAAGGTTGGTTTATATGTTCTAAAATTTGGATGCAAATACCAAAGAAGATATATGGGTGAAAGTATAGCATAGAATCAAGCCAAGGGTGAGAATGTGTAGGTGAATGGCCCCTTGATTTTCTAGAACATTCCAAGAAGGTTATTAATTACAACTGTGGACCCTAGGTCACCTTAGGTGAAAGCATGTGTCAGGAGGGGACCGGGTACTATCTTGTATGGTTTTTCCTGTCTCCTTCACAATCTCATTGCATAGTGCAATTTGAACCAATGTATTTGTCAAGTTCAAAGTACCAAATTGTCCAAATGCAAGAGCTGCAAGACCGAATATTAGTAAATCCTCCTATAGGATTAGTTGTTTTGTTCACTCGATAGATATTGCAAGTCTCAAGAGTTGAATACTTGGGAATGACAACACTATAATGTGATGTTGTGGCAATAGGCATATCTATCCCCTTACACAAGGGAAATGTTAGTTTTATATATTAAAGATTCGGGGTGTTCATGGTCCAATTCAGATTGGTTTTAAGAAGATCTCAAATCAAACTAGTAAATTAAAGTATGAGAACTTCTCAAACCAAACTAGATTAAATTGTTTTATTATGATTTGGTCTAGTTTCTAATACGGTTTTGGCCATTATATTATATTGGGCTTAATCCAATTAGAAAGCCCAAATAGTCATATAAATTACATCCAAATAGCTGTCATAACAAATGTAATTCAAATATAAAATTGAAATGTTAACAAATACCAACTATTAGTGTCATAAAAATTACATTCACATTTATCAATATATTTATTATAGAAAGTTATTATACCTAAGGGGTTTAAAATAGGTATATAGACATAATTAAGGATATATATGAGGGGGCGACAACTAATTTTAGAACATCAATGGAACTTCAGATTTTACAGTTACTATGGGACTTCAGCAAGGTTTAGCACTTAGCCCTTATCTATTTGCACTGATCATAGACGAATTGACTAAATATATTCAGGAGAAAGTTTCATGGTACATGTCTGTGGATGACATTGTTTTAATTTATAAAGTTAATGAAGGGTAAAATGCAAAATTAAGCTTATGGACAAGTGTCATAGAAACAAGAGGTTTTAAAATAAGTAGGACTAAAATAAAGTATATGACATTGTAAATTTAGTGATAATGGGAGTGCAAAACAAGATACACTTAAGATTGGAGACCAAGAGATAACTTCATGTGACCATTTCCTATACCTTGGTTTAATAATTAACAAGGAAGAGATGAAGGAGGATGCCACACAAAGAATTAAAGTAGGATGGGCAAAGCGGAGGGGTATATTTTGACCTTTTATGTGATAGGTTAATCCCACTTAGATTAAAAGAAAAGTTTTATAAAACAATTGTAAGGTCAGTTGTATTGTATGGACTATGGAGTGTTGGGCAGTCATGAAACATGTCTAGAAAATGAATGTGGCAGAAATGTGACATACATACACACATACACACATACATACATACATACATACATACATACATACATACATACATACATACATACATACATACATACATACATACATACATACATACATACATACATACATACAACTATGGAGTTGGATGGTTTTTGACTTGGTCAACAATTTTTGACAAAATTCTAGGTTTTACTAAAACCGGACCTGAAATCTTGATCGGGTGATAGTTCGAGTGGTTTAATCTATTGGGTCAATAACAGGTTGAAAACATTGCTAAAATTTGGAAAACCAAACCAAAACCACAAATTGAAAATTGGAATTATCCCAAAATAAATCAAAGTGTTCCTTAATCCAGAACGGACCAAATTACCAATTTCAGTTTGGTGGTTGGACCGTATAACAAACACGCTTATTAATCACTAAATTCCAAATCATCAAGATGACCTTGCAAAGCTCTCCACATGGGGTATGTCATCTAAACTTTGGGCTAAATTCCATTCCAAATCATCAAGATGACCTTGCAAAGCTCTCCACACCACTATAGAGTCCATCTCTATCAATCTCTAAATTCCAAGATCTTCCATTAAGGCACTTCCACTTTAGAGTTGATGGATAAGCTTCCAATGATCTCTTCCTAACGGAGACATATCTTCTCCTACTTAGGGATGCAAACGGATCGGATTGGATTCAAATCAAGATATATTGGAATTCGATCCAACATTGTTCATGTTGGATCTGATTGGATTTGATAGGACTTGATTTGAATTTGAATCCTATCGGTAAGTCAGATCTTCGGATCTGATCCGATCCGACTTGTTTTCTTTAAAAATTAATAAATTATTAAAAGAAAAATAAAATATACTAATTTAAATAAAGTAAAAAATAAAAAATATAAGTATTTTTTATTATTTTCATAATATATATATATATATATATGTTTTTATAAAAAATAAATAATATAACAAATTTATAAAAATATAATATAAAATATATAAATAAATAACATATATATGTATTATATATATTTATAAATATATAATATATATCAGATAAGATCTTCTCGGATGGTGGTGGGGGGGATCCGAATCCGAATCCGAAGACCCGAACAAGGGTGATCTGAATTTTCCCAAATCATACATTTTAGTATAAAATTTAATGATAAGAAGCTCCATTTCTTCAAAGGCAAGTATTTTTAGCCATCCATGCATGATATATAACAATAGCAAAATAAAGAAAAAAAGTCATAAATTTTTTAGCTCACTAGAAAGAAACTTTTTCAAGGCCCAAAAAGCAGTGATCATATAAAGGAAGATGCATGCCTAAAGGTGAGCCAAACCACACAGCTCAGGTGAAAGGACACTACAGCAACATGATCAATCCAGCAGAACAAATCAACCATGTTTTTGTTTTCTTTATCTTCTCAGCTAGCCATGAGTGATCAAGAACAATTACAGAGAAAAGTTGAAATCTTGGAGGTAGCTTTGAAGCTCAAACACTACCACACCCTATCTAAAGCTTGAATATGAGAGCTATCTCCATTTCCATCAGCTTCTTTTAGACAAAAATTTCCCTTTCTAGATGGAAGACACACCAAATTATTTCAAAGTTAGGATCTAAAATTACATTGAGGAAGAGACTGTCAATTAGCCATTTATCCTATTCTCTAAGCTGCAACAGAACATAGGATAAGATGATTTCCAAAATGGGAAGGCTCTAGATGGCATGAATCTTGCACAGGACAAACCCTGTTCAAGATGATACTCACAGAATAGGATGTCTGTGTACCGTGCAATGGCTTCTCAACCCTACAGACAAGACATAATGGAATCCATGGCAATATACATTAGAATACAGATTGGAATAAGTCCCGGCAGCTCACGTAGATGATTGGAGTAAGTCTATGGCATGTAGAATGGTGATGCACAAAGCGTTGCTCAAATAGAAATAGAAATAGATACAGATTTTGGAAGCTAGATTAAGGCCTTGTTTGATGTGTTTTTGTGCGGGTTGTTGGTTACTTAGAAGCCGGGTAGATCGTGTTGTAGTATTTTTTTATTTAATTTGGAGGATATTTTAGACGCTGTGCCAAAAAGACACGTAAAGCCCATTTGGGTTATTTTTGGAAAGTTCCAAATAGAATTTTTTTTTAACTCGTCTTCATGCAAAAAAATGCATGAAAAAAGACATCTTAACCAAACAGTCTTTAAACTATCAAGATCTTAACGCAAAAGCTCAATATGTCTTTTGACTGTCAAAAATTCCTGAAAATCTTTCAAAACTTAAAGATCTCCCTCCCTTTTGACTATATAATATTTTCAATAGTTACTAGACTTGGATCAGGCATTGAAAAAATGGGTGGTGAATGGGTCACGGGAACCCGTCGACCCATGCAAATAAATAAATAAAATATTTCTAGCCAAATTATCTTTCATTTATACCAAAATAAGCTTAAAATTAGTAAATATTTACACATGGAAAGGGGATAAATTTAACCAAATCAACAATTCTAAAACCCGGCCGGCCATCATAACCCAAAATGGTTGCCGGTTTCAGAGTCTGACAACGTTGATAATTTGTACACAGTCAAGGACTCAAGGGTGATTTGGCCAGTCATGGACCTCTGAAATCCATGTTTTGATTTAAATAGCTGCCATAAGTAGGATTTTACCATATGTTTGGTCTAATTGATTGGACTCAAGCTCTCAGCCCAATCTTCCAGTTTATTCTCCCATTAGTCTGCTTCAACAAGGGAAAAAAGGGAGTTTTTTTTATTCTTTTATGGATAATAAAAAAGTGAGACAGTTGGAGCAAATTAATTCATATTCATCCCAGAATGGAATATTTAATTTCATTCAACAAAAAGGATCCTGAAGAAACAGCTGGTTTCAGTTTCAGGAGCAAAGTGAGACAATAGCTTAAGCTGGTTCGTCCCATCTTTCACGCCTATGAGGAAAGGAACTAAGCTCATTATATAGGCTGTCCTTGTGTTAATCTTTGGTAGTTAACACACGTCTTGTCTGTACCGTTTTTACTGTCCCCCTGATTTGTGTTTGTTTTTTTGTTCGTAATTCATAAAACCGAATCTTCAGCATCAAATGCTACAAAATCTTTTACCCACTTTTACCCACCCTACTTTCACTCCTTCCCAAATCCCTTCCCTTTAATTACTTTTCTTTGATTACTCTGGCAGACCAGAAAGTGTATCTCTCTCAGTGAAGAAAAAAGAAAGGAATAAACCTATTAGACAACCCAAACAGCCAACACTAGAGGAGGTTCTTTACTCTTTCTCCCTTAAAATGAAACAAAGCATTTATCAACAGGAGATACCCATTCAAGTCTTTGTCTTACTTACCTTCACTAGCTGCTAAGATCCATAGCTATATGGGTCATGAGTCTTACTGTGCAGTGTTTTATCCAGCAGAAGAAACAGTTTGATTTTCTTCTTTCTAAGATTAGAAGTTAGATCACCCCACAAACTGAAAATTTGTTTTTTGCAGAAGCAAAACTTTTAAATTTAAATTATTTTGTTTTCCTGCTACTATTTCCAATAACTATTTAAACCTTGCTGTCTAAAATTTTGAATATAAGGAAAAAAAAAACTTGAATTTTAATAATAGCATCTACAGGATTCTAGTTGGTGGCCCTTCAATTGATGTTTATGAAGACTGAAGAGAGGAGGTATCATTGATTTTTGCTACCATTTTCTTGTCCAAATACACTTGATTGTTGTATTTTCAGGCTTTTTACTGTTATTATTGTTTTCATAATGAATATATGCAGTTATTATTGTTTTCCCTTTTAAGGGGTTTCAAAACTTCAACAGTTGTAAGAGCACAATCAAAACCTTCCCTTCCACCAGAAGCCCTCTCTGCTCTCTACCCGTACCCGTACCACAGTTATAATAATAATAATTAATAATATGGGTAAAAGTATGAATTTATATATGTATGGATGTATGTCCTTCCACTTTTTTGGAAATTTTTTACTCCATCAGGATAGAAACATAAATCAGACATGGTATGCATGCTTATGCGAGAGACCATAGTTTTCAAAATCGGACGGGACCGGATGGTTGAACCGAAAAACCAGAAACCGGTCAGGTGATTGGTTTCGATTTTCTCCAAAATTGGATTTTCTTCAAAAACCATTGATTTTGATTAGCAAATCATTGATGCAGGCAGTTAATCATTTGAACTGTTTGAATGGTTTTGATTATGTTTTTATTTTTTTGTCAAAACGGACCGACCGTTTGACTTGATAACCAGATCCCTGACTGGTTCGATCTCCCGGCCGGTTTTAAAAACTATGCGAGAGACAATAAAAAAAAAATGGCAAAAGAGATTCTGATTAGTAATTTTGTAAGATGTCCTCCATAATATTTTGTTTTGAAGAGAATGTTCCAAAATCTTTATTAGAGAGAAGCAATATGAAATAATTTGTTTATGAGACAAAGGCCTGAACTTTGTTTAACTGATGCCTTTTTCATTGGCAAACACTCCCTGAGGTTGCTTCTGGTGTCCATATTAATCCCAATGTAAGCTTTAGCCGTTCATTTCTGAAGGATTAATATCAAGCTTCTAAATGTAATTTATTTCATTTGTTCGGAAGACATGAGATTTAAATTTATACTATAGACAGCTTTTACTTTTTCTTTTTCATAATTTCAAAACTTTTGGGGGATATATATATAAACATGCACACACGCACTAATAACTTCAATTTGTTTACCAAAAAAAAACACTAATGACTTAAATTTAAAAATATCATAAATATTTTCAAGCTTATAAATACTAAAATTTAATACACCAAACCAGTCCACAAAGAGTAACAAATTGTTGAAGTAGTTTAGTGAATCTATCATTATTTCAAAGTTGGGCCAGAACTAGACCTGGCAAAAAGTTCACCCAAACCGAGAATTTGATCCACCCAACCCGAAAAAATAGGGTTAGGGTCTCATATTTAGCTTCCTGAATTCGAGAATGACCTGACCAAACCCAACCAGGAAAAATGGGGTTGTGTTGGGCTCTGGGTCATGGGTCAATCCACCGACCCGATTGTTAGGTCTAATTGGGATTATTTATGTATTGTTATAAGTTTTCACTCTTTCATCTTTATTATTTAGTTTATTCTTTATCTTTTACTCTTTGAACCGATGAATGTTCAAGTTTTTTATTTTAAGGTTAATTCCTTTAATTTTGGTATTTTTCATCTATTTCTTCTTTATTTTTTTTTAATTTATATTCTTTTTAGGGGTACCCCGAATTGACCCATAGGTCAACCTTAACCTGATCATTTAGGGTTAGGGTCTAGCATTTGTCGACCCAACCCAACAGTCCACTTGACTCACTAAACAATCCTCAGTGTCTTGATCCAACCCGAACCCGATACACTCAACCCAATTGCCAAGTCCTGCCAGAACTGACAATTTAGTTAGTTGAGTACTGATTGGCCCAACCCCAACTAATCAGACTTTCCCAAGAATAAAAGGAGGCTGAAGAAAGAGAGCTTGGTGGGAGTGTGACTTTGAGAGATGGAATTATGGAAAAAAAAACTAAATATTAAGAAATAAAAAATAAAAAATGAGGAAAAATAAATGAAAATACATTAACACACTACTAGCACCTGTTGATTGGCTCTTTTTTTTTTCAATTTAAATTTAGTTCTAAATTAGCTCAATTTAAAAAAAGTATAAATACAAATATATACAATACACATATATGCAAAATAACACAAAATACAAAATTTTACACTTCACATATGAAACATTTACAATCCTTCCAAACTCATCCAAATGGGGCTTTGTCCCCATAGAGTAGTCTACCCTTTCAATATACAAAGCCATCATATCATAAACCCTACTAATATCTTATTTCCTTTTGGTAGCTCCTACTCAAAAATTTAAAACCATGAAACCCAATCAATTATCATGCATGGCTTACCAAAAATATATATCAATTACAATGCATGATAGAATGATCAATGAGCAATTTCCATGAGGGGACATTTGTGTCATTTAAATAAGATTATTAAGTCTAATAATAATTATATAATTGCTAGAAAAAGGGGTGTTTTGGACCTTTAGGATAACCAATTCCAATTCCTCTGAAAAGATTTTATTTTATTTTTGCCCTTTTCTTTTCTTTTCTTTTAATATGATATATTTTGATAAAATAAAAGTTTAGGCATATGGGGTCCACCAAATCAGCTTTTGGCGCAATTTATAGGCGTGCAGAAAGTGCTAACTGGTAAGATCCCTTTTCTTTCACGCTATAGTACATTTTGGCCTTAATTTGTCGTTAGCTGAGCTGTGACCGAGTTGGTCCAGCTGCAGCTTTGGAAATTGCCACGTAGAAGTCAGAACTGTTCAAATTCTTTCTTCTCGTGAAGACATGAATATACTTGGATTGGGCAACTCAAATCCAACATCAAACAATTTCAACCTTTCTGATCGACCAATTGAGTGATCCCAATCTAAGGTTCAAAATATTGTAATATGTTCATTCAGATCGGGTGGGGGATCCAAACCCGATCTGATTTTTTAATTGGATTCGATTATTCGATCTGATCCTATCCAAAAATCCCAAATGAGGAGATTTATCAGATCGATAGGTGCCCCAAGAAGTTTGCTCTCTGTCGTTGGATTGGAGGTAAAAGAATTAGTGTCCTTCAATGGTGGGGTATAGGTGTTTTCATTGTTCTTATCTGATGGTTGAAACATTTTACTTTTTTATATGTTATATGACTTTTCTTAAGTATGATTAGAGCACATCCCATTTTGATAAAGGGGCACAACCCTAGGCCAAAACTAATGTTTTGGCTTTTGAAGAAAAACATCATTCATATATATATATACATCTTTGTGCCTTATTAAGGGTTAAGGGTACCTTTTGTCTTTTTTACAAGGGATGTACCCCATTTATCAAATTTGGGATGTGCCCTAATCATATTCATTTGTTTATCTTAAATCATTAAATAGTGAGATAAAGACAATTTTTAAGGAGTGGTAGAGAAAAATAATAATAAAAAATAACAAGTCACACTTCAATAATAACAAGTGAGGAATGCTGACCATTATTTATTGTATTAATTAACCTCTTTTCGGTGCTATGAGTTAGTGGGAGGGTGAGACGAGAAAGATAAATGGAATTAAGGCTTCCAATAGTGCAACATTCTGGCACTTGGAAGATTAGGATCAGTCAAGTATCTAAATTCATTATTATTTTAATGAATTGGTGGGGGTCAGCCAGAAAGGCAACACTAATAACTTCGTTTATTTCCTTCCTACAGATCTTAGGGCAGTATTTGCTTTCCACAAACCTAAGATGGATTAAATTATTGATCAATGACAGAGTTCCCTGAGGTGACAAAAGATTCTTTCTAGGGTAACAAATTGGATTATCCAATTGGATTTCAAGAATTTCAATTGCATCAGACCCATTGGAAATTTAATTAGTTTTCAACCCAACTCAACCCAAGTTGCAAACAAAAGCATTTGTATGAGTACTATTCAGTCATAATGGAATCTTTAGTAAACAGAGATCACTAGAACAAATATTTATTAAATTTTAAACCTAAACCCTAAGCCTAAAATATGACAATGTGATTCAGGTTGAAAAACACCAACTTATTTTTGGATGATAATTATATTAATTGAATGTTGGCAGACCCCATCTCTTCAATGGTAAGGATTCAAATGAGGAGAGAGGAAGAGCAGAGCTTGTCATTAGCTTTATATAAAGAAGAGAGAGTGTGTGAAAAGTTTGTAGGAGAAAAGCAATTGACTTTTAGATTTGCCAAGGTTGACACTCAGACAAAGAGCTTTATCTTGAAAGCATCCAAGAAGGAAAAAACACTTCTACCTTGGTCCTTTCTATTCTCTCTCTCATAAACAATTAATGGCTTATGATGGGTTCGAGGGGAGTCAATGGATACACAGACTCACTCTGTGTCTGGTTGTCTCCATGAAGGCATGATGAAGCTCTTGCTTCTTTTCTTTTGCCTTTAGCTGATGTCCTTTCCTCTCATGGAGAAGACATGGGATAAGCTGTTGGATCCCCACAATGGGCAGTGCAGTGAAGCATGCCTTGTAATCACATTGCGTGATTTTCAAAATTAACAAAGGTGGGGGTCTCTTTCCAACGCCTAGATTGGGTCCCACTCTGCAGTGGAGGTGGAGGGTGACCCCACGTGTCATGCACAAAAGGAGAACCAGTAAGGCCCACCATGGTTAATTAGCATGTTTCTCTAGGAATCTGTGCCGCTTTGCGTGAATTTTACAATTCAAGAGTCTCTATCTCTTTCTCTCTCATGCTTCCTCATTTTTTATCATCTTTAATTTCTCTCTCATGGCTCCTAATCTTTTTTATCATATGAGGCTCTCTCATGGCCAACTCTCAGAATGGTCCATCCTCTGACTGTCATGGGAGATGAGATGATAAACCAGCCATCTCTCTTCTCTCTCTCTCATGGGTCTCTTATGGGTCTAACCTTTTTATCAGTTTATCTCATGTCCAACTCTAAGCAAGAAAATGAGATGATAAACTAAAACATCTCTGGGTCTAACCTTTTTATCAGTCTCTCTCATGTCGAACCTCTGTCATGGTAGATGAGATGATAAACTTACCATCTCTCTCTAACAGATTTCCTTCCTTTTCCTTTTCAATGGAAGCATTAAAGAAGATTGTGGGTCCATGAAAATAGAAGCTAATTATGTATCATAATGTAATAACAACTCAACATTGATAGGATGTTCATGAGGGGGAAAAACTTGATGTCTTCATCACTTATGATCAAAGATTTTTGACAATATTTGTCATGATTAGTAATGCCGTTAACACATGAAATTAAATGTGAAAACCTTAGGAAAGGACTGAAATTATTCCATGGGTTTGAGTGGATGTATAGATGGTTTTGATCAATGCCAACATTTCCATGTGTTCCATGCAAATCTTTTAATCTAACTAACCAAAATTTGGCCTAAATGGTTTCTGATGAAGGAAGATTTGGCCCGACCTCGTAATCACTCAACACGTGGAAAGGCAGCAGTTCGGCACAACAGTACGCCCAAGGCGCGAGCTCCGAAAAGAGGAACCCGTGGTCCAAACTCCCCACAAGGAGCCCGAGCTCTCCCTTGGACCCCGAGCCTTACAAACACAAAGGGCAACAACCCGAACTGGCCTGCCCCATGGCAGTTCGAGCCACACCTCTATCCGAACTCAAGACTTCACCTTGCACACCACTCCAGCACTTCGCCTCCAGGACACCGAACTGAACAACCGTACCTGACACCGAAGGAGTCCGTATTCAGGGGCGGCGCACCTGACTGACTTGGGATCTGACGCTTGACATCCGCACTTCAACGGCCACCTGCCACCGCCATCTCCAGTTACAGAGATGGCTCCAACAAAGAGAGCAGTGGCGGTTCTGCCCCAGTAGAGGTGATGACACCCGAACTGGCAGAAGCGCAGAGGTAATCATACCCGACCTGACAGAAGCTTAGGAGTGAGTGCGCGAAGTGGTTATAAAAGGCTCTCTACCCCCCAAGAACGAGGTATGTGATAACTTTGCGCCATCTGGTTTTATCTTGCCTTCGAGGAAATACTAACTTGAGCTTCGGAGCATTCTCACCGGGTTCTTCCCCGGAGATTACTCGCTTTCTCCTCCGTTTCAGGCACCTTCTGCTCCAGCCCGAGGCAAGATCGTTGACAGCTAGGACCTGCCGGATTGCGTACCATCAATTGGCACCGTCTGTGGGAACGCTTCTAAAAGCCTCCCTCTAAAACTCTCATAATCCCCTTTTTTCCAAAAAACCCCAACACTCATGGCTTCTTCCAGCAATGCCGGACGTGGCGCGGAGATGAACACCACCGGGGAACAACTTCAAGTCCCCGTGGTGTGCATCGGACAGTTCACCATCCCCCTTCCGGTGGATGGGATGCCCAGCCTGAGTGCGCCACGAACAGTGGTGCCCGTAAAACTTCCCGCCATGAACGTCCCCTTTCCTCTCCCTGTCGAAACAACCTTTACCGAACCAACTGCTGTCCCCCTGGCGACCAGCCAGAACCAGTTTGATGACCTGATGCAATGCATGCGGGCAATGCAAGCCCAAATGCAACAATTCTAGCAGCATCAGCTCCAGCAGCACAAGTACTGCACCACATCTCTCAGTATCACTATCAGCAGCAGTTCCCCTAACTGCCTCTGAACCAACCACAGCTTCCACCTCGGCACCCTGCTCCAAAGCCGGTTAAGCCCTCCCCTCAGGGTGGACGCCATCACCGAGGAGAAGCCTCCCAACTTCAGAACCCTCCCAAGAGCCAGGCCTCATCCCCGGGCCGAGGGGAAAGAAAAATCACCCCCGCCTCGTAGCTCGCCGGCGGGTCGGGAACCTCACCTGCCAAGTCAGTATCTCGGCACTCCAAGTCTGAGCTCCCGTTGACAGAGAATCGATTCAGCGTCGTAGCGGCGGACTACCAACAGTCCGGGCCCATCGAGCTCGGCAACACCGAGGCCAACAGCGCCAGTACCAGGCCCACTCAGCAATGAAGATGCTGGCGAAATCGCCGAACTGCCACCCGTGTCCTGCCCGAGCTCAGAGGTAAAGAAGAGACAAGCTCGGACGAGGTAAAACATGCCCCTATTCTCTCAGTTCCTTCCCCCCTCTCATCAGAACTCCTTGCAGTCCCCATGCCCAGAGACTTCAAGCTCCCCCCTTTAGACAAGTATGATGGGTCCTTCGACCCCAACGACCACGTCGATGCCTTCCAGTCCCAAATGCACCTAGCTAGGGCCAGTGAATCGTGCATGTGCGTGGCCTTCACCACCACCTTCAGGGGGGTGGCCCGCATTTGGTACAGGAACCTGGCCCCCGGGTCGATAAGAAGTTGGACCCAGTTCGTGCAGGTCTTCACCGCACACTTCGTTACCAGCAAGCGGTGCCCCAGAACCGAGGAAAGCATCTTTGGAGTAGTCCAGAGGGAAGAAGAGTCCATCCGGGGCTACATCAAGCGGTTCAATGACGCGTGCTTGCAGATACCGCGACTGGACCCAGCGGTGCAGCTCGCGGCGACCAAGAGAGGAGTAACACACAAGGAGTTCAAATGGCACATGGTAGGTAGCCAGCCTGTGACCATAGCCGAATTCCTCAAGCTCGCGGATAAGTTCATGAGAACAGAGGATGAGATCAACTAAAGGACCGAAAGCGGGATCGAGAAAAGGAAGAGGGAAGGCGAGCCCTCCAACCCAGTTGACAGAAGAAAAACCCGGCCTGGGAGACGAAGCCGAGCCAGCCATTCCGAGCTCCCTTAGCAGCTCGGACGGACTACACACCCTTAAACACGAGGCAGACCGAGATCTTGATGACGATCAAAGACGCCCCATACGTAAAATGGCCACCTTGCCTAAAAGGGAACCCACACGAGAGAAATAAAAACTTGTACTACAGTTTCCATAGAGATCACGGTCATAGTACCGAACAGTGTAATAATCTCTGGGACGAGATAGAGGGACTCATTCGTCGCGGGTACTTGAGAAATTTTGTACAACATAATAATAATAATAATAATAATAATAATAATAATAATAATAATAATAATAATAATAATAATAATAATAATAATAATAATAATAATAATAATAATAAGACAGGTCGGCAAGGGGAGCACAGAAGGGATGCCCCCGAATCCAACAGTAGGCCAGTCGAATCGTCGCAAAGACAGCCTCCAGAAGAGAGGCCAGTTCGGGGAACCATCAACGTGATAGTGGGAGGTTCGGTGGTAGCAGGTTGTACTTCGGCAGCGGCCCGGACGTCAGTTCGCGAAGCGGCCCGAGAAGAACAAAACCCTCCAAAGAGGCCGAAGACAGAAGAACTAATTTTTTTTCACGGAAGACGATGCGCGAGGGGTCCACTACCCCCACGATGACGCGCTTGTCATAAAACTAAGGATCAGCGACTTCGAAGTCAGGCGCGTACTTGTGGATTCAGGAAGCTCGGTGCACATTCTCTTCAAGTTGGCGTTTGACCAGCTTCAGTTGTAGAGAAGCAAGTTGAAGCCCGCGAACACTCCTCTGGTGGGATTCAGCAGAGAGGAAGTCAGGCCCCTTGAGAAAATAACAGTACCTGTGGAAGTCGGCACATGGCCTTGTGCGGTCAGACTCAACCACGATTTCCTAGTGGTCATGACCCCCTCCCCATACAATGCCATAATAGGGCGGCCAGTCATGCATGTCCTGCGGGCAGTGGTCTCCACCTACTATTTGGCAATGAAGTTCCCTACAGACTTCGGTGTGGGGGTAGCGCGGGGTGACCAGTTTGAGTCCCTCAAGTGTTATGTTGCCACCCTGAAGGGAAAAACCAAGGCAGCCGACGACCTCGAATTGGAGCGGCCTACGGAGCAAGGCGAGGAACGAGCTTCGCCCATAGAGGAAATGGTCGCAATCCCAAGTTCAGCTATGGACCCGGCTCGAATGCTACAGATCGGTGCTTCCGTCAAGGAACCTCTACGAACCGAACTAGTGAGCTTCTTACTTCAAAATTTAGATATTTTTGCATGGTCCGCGGCCGATATGCCCGGTATTGACCCCAACCTTATAACTCACAAACTTAATACTGACCCTATAGTCAGACCCATTAGACAGAAGAAACGCAACTTAACCCCGGAGCGCTGGAGGGCGGTTGACGAGGAGGTCGAAAAGCTCCTCGCAGCAGACTTCATAAGGGAAGTTCATTACCCGAGCATGGTAGCCAACCCAGTGCTGGTGAAAAAAGCAAACGGCAAGTGGCGCATGTGCGTCGACTACACCGACCTGAACCGAGCTTGCCCGAAAGACTGCTTCCCCCTCCCCAGAATTGACCGCCTAGTGGACGCGACCTCGAGACATGAGTTGCTAAGCTTCTTGGATGCCTACTCGGGCTACAACCAAATCAGGATGGACCAGTCCGATGAGGAAAAAACCACCTTCATAACCGAGTTCGGCCTATACTGCTACAAGGTCATGCCCTTCGGACTGAAGAATGCTGGGGCGACCTTCCAAAGACTTGTGAATAAGCTGTTTCGGCCCTTAATTGGCACGAAAATAGAATGTTATGTAAACGACATGGTCGTCAAGACACAATTTTCACAGAAATTAATACAAGACTAAGATTTTGTCTTCCAAATTCTGCATCAATTTAGCATGAAACTGAACCCAAACAAGTGTGTCTTCGGTGCCACCTCAGGTAAGTTCCTAGGGTACATTGTCAACTGGCACGGTATTGAGGCCAACCCGGATAAGATAAAGGCCATCCTAGATATGAGACCACCCCGAAAATGTAAAAGAGGTTCAGAGGCTAAACGGCCGCATAGCTGCTCTGAGCCGTTTCATGTCCAAATCGGCAGACCGCTGCCTGCCTTTCTTTAAAGCAATCAAAGGCAAAGGGTTCGAATGGACCCGAGACTGCCAGCTCGCGTTTGACGAGCTAAAAAACTACCTCGCTAGTGTGCCGATCTAAACCAGGCCCGAGGAGGGCGAGGTCTTAGAACTGTACCTCTCGGCAAGCGACGAGGTGGTCAGTTCGGTACTAATAAAAGAAGTAGATCGGGTCCAACGACCCATCTATTATGTTAGTAAAATTCTGCAGGGAGCAGAGACGAGATACCCGCAGATAGAAAAGCTAGCATATGCACTGGTAATTGCAGCTCAGAAACTCCGCTCATATTTCCAGGCTCACACTGTCATCGTCTTGACTGACAAACCTCTAAGGCAAGTCTTACTCAAGCCCAAGGTTTCCGGTCGGCTGACGAAGTGGGCCATCGAGCTCAGCGAGTACGACCTCCAGTATAAGCCACGAACTGCTATTAAGGCCCAAGCCTTAGCAGATTTTATCGCCGAGTGCACATTCAGCCTCGAAGTCCCTAGGCCGGTTGAGCCCGAGATCCCCAGTTCGGGTGAGCCCGGAGCTCCCAAGCCAATAGAGTTTGAACCCCATGAAGCAGGAGCCAGGGTGGCATCTCTCCTGGTTAGGCCAAACACGAACTGGGATGAGGAGCCCTGGATCCTTCACGTAGATGGCTCCTCGAACCAGCAGGGCAGCGGGGCTGGAATAGTGCTCCGCGGCCCGGGTGGCACGAAATTGGAATACACACTACGCTTTGAGTTCACGGCATCCAACAACGAGGCGGAGTATGAGGCATTGATAGCCGGGCTGAACCTAGCGCAAAAGGTAAGAGCAAAACACATAGTTATCTGCAGCAATTCCCAGCTTGTGGTCAACCAGGTTACGGGCGAATACGAAGCACGCGAGCTAACTATGATCGCCTACCTAGCAAAAGTAAAGGAGGCTTTGCTCAACTTCCAGTCACACTTCATCAGGAAAATCCTGAGGTCAGAGAACACTGAGGCCGACGCCCTGTCCCGGTTAGCCAGCATGAGTCACAACGCCATGAGAACCGTGTACATAGGGGACTTACCTCGGCCTAGCATTCTCGGTGGGGCAGAGGAGGTTGCTCCCGTCCTTGAAGCAGAGCCGAGCTGGATCGACCCACTCGCGAGCTTCTTGCTAGATGGAACCCTCCCTGCGGACCGCAATGCAGCCAGGAGGGTGCAGCGCCAGACAACCAAATACGCCATAATAGACGAACGACTGTACCGACGGTCCTACATGCTCCCCTACCTACGTTGCTTGTGACCTGCCGAAGCCGAGCTCGTACTCCATGACACTCATGAAGGTCTGTGCGGCGGACACTTGGGAGGCAGTGCCCTCACCCAAAAGGCACTTCGACAGGGGTACTAGTAGCCAACGATGAAGGCAAAGGCCGTCGAGCTTGTTAGAAAATGCGACAAGTGTCAGAAGCATGCCAATATCCACCATCAGCCTGCCGCCGACCTCAAGTACCTCACCAGTCCATGGCCCTTTGCGCAATGGGGCATCGACCTCCTGGGGCCATTCCCGCCAGCAACAGGTGGGAGGAAGTTCCTAGTGGTGGCGGTAGATTACTTCACAAAGTGGATAGAAGCTGAACCTCTGGCAACAGTTACAGCCCGAAACATACAAAACTTCTTTTGGAAGAACATAGTATATCGCTTCGGGTTACCTCGGGTACTGATCTCCGACAATGGCAAGCAGTTCGAGGATATCAAATTTTAGGAAGTGCCAAGATATGGGAATTCGGCAGAACTTCACATCGGTCGCACACCCGCAGGCAAACTGTCAGACAAAAGTAATGAATAGAGCTGTCCTCTACGGACTGAAAGCGCGACTAGACCGAGCTAAAGGGTTGTGGGCGGACGAGCTACCAAGTGTTCTATGGGCTCACCGAACCATAGAAAAAACTGCCACAGGAGAAACCCCCTTTAACCTCACCTACGACACTGAAGCGGTAATCCCGGCGGAGATCGAAATACCTACACTACGAATAGAAGCATATGACAATCAGACAAACGGAGACGAGTTACATACTAACCTCGACCTATTAGATGAGGTAAGAGACCTCGCGTACATCCGAACCGTAGCTTACCAGCAAAGAGTAGCTCGGTACTACAATGCTAGAGTAAAGAAGCGGAACTTCCGCGTCGGCGACCTAGTTCTCCGTAAGATCATAGCACCCGAGCCCAGCGTGGGCAAACTTGAACCGAATTGGGAAGGGCCCTACCGAGTAAAGAGAGCGCTCGGGGGGCATACGAGCTCGAAACTTTAGAGGGCAAACAAGTACCCCGAGCGTGGAACGTCATTAAATTGAGACGATACTATCTATAGATCACCAAGCCTAGTGGACTAAGTTGCTACTAGAGCCTCAAGGCTAGAATGCCGAGCTAACAAGGACCTCGGCATAGGCAAGCAAAGGCAAAACAGGCCACACGTCTTTGGAAACTGAAAGAGCGCCAGCGCACGTCTCCTCGCATTAAAGGCGGCAGCGGCGCGTTTTTTCAAATTTGAAAAGACGCCCGCTGTCACGTCTCCCAGCGGCGCGTTTTTTAAAATTTGAAATAAATGCGCGCTGTCATGTCTGTCAGCATTTATAGACGGAATGGCACGTTTCCCGACTTTTTGGCGCTCGAGAAACCCAGAAGAATCTTGACGAACGCGCACTTCGTGCTATCAGTCAAACCAGTTCGAAGTACGGGTCAAATCCACCCGCCACCTCGCGAACTCTCCGCGCCAGGGCAAGTCCCTTTGCGCGAGGAGTGGGGGCAATTGATGAAGGAAGATTTGGCCCGACCTCGTAACCACTCAACACGTGGAAAGGTAGCAGCTTGACACAACAGTACGCCCAAGGCGCGAGCTCCGAAAAGAGGAACCCGCGGTCCAAACTCTCCACAAGGAGCCCGGGCTCTCCCTTGGACCCCGAGCCTTACAAACACAAAGGGCAACAACCTGAACTGGCCCGCCCCATGGCAGTTCAGGCCACACCTCTATCCGAACTCAAGACTTCACCTCGCACACCACTCCAGCACTTCGCCTCCAGGATGCCGAACTGAACAATCGTACCTGACACTGAAGGAGTCCGTATCCAGGGGCGGCGCACCTGATTGACTTGGGATCTGACGCTTGATAGCTGCACTTCAACGGCCACCTGCCACTGCCATCTCCAGTTACAGAGACGGCTCCGACAAAGAGAGCAGTGGCGGTTCTGCCCCAGCAGAGGTGATGACACTCGAACTGGCAGAAGCGCAGAGGTAATCATACCCGACCTGACAGAAGCTTAGGAGTGAGTGCGCGAAGTGGTTATAAAAGGCTCTCTACCCCCCAAGAACGAGGTATGTGATAACTTTGCGCCATCTAGTTTTATCTTAATTTCGAGGAAATACTAACTTGAGCTTTGGAGCATTCTCACCGGGTTCTTCCCCGGAGATTACTCGCTTTCTCCTCCGTTTTAGGCACCTTCTGCTCCAACCCGAGGCAAGATCATTGATTGCTAGGACCTGTCAGATTGCGCACCATTTGTTCCAGAGAATTTTGTGCATAAACAAATGAAGAGAACTATGTATAAAATATAAATTGTAGCTAATTTAAACTTTTTTAAGGAATATAGAGGATAAATAAAACTTAGTGCATGGTGGCTCAGTTAGTACTAACTGGGTTGTTTCAGTAGAGATGTGGATTCGAGTCCTGCTACCTATTACCATCTACCCTAAAGTTATTAGTGTGTTGCGTTAAAATACCCTAAAGTTATTAATATTATAATAAATATTATATTAATATATTAATTAAAAATGGTTAAATTACTTATTCTACCCCTCTAATTTACCTAGTAACTTGTACTACCTTTACCACTAAACACTATTTTATCTGTATTCTTCTTTACATGTTTTCAACTTTTCATTCACTTTTTAATATTATTTGGTTCCAAGAATTTTAAATTATAAGGTTATTTTAATCCATTAATATACAGGAAGGTTATCTTCTTTATTTGGCTACAAATATATGCAACAAGGTTTTAGAAAAAAAATCTTTGAAAAGGCTTTAATTTATATGTTATTGATGAGAGACGATCTTCTCCTCCAGTTATATTCTGTCACGTGGCAACAGAAAACGCTTTATGGCACCTTAGCAACGTACATGGTGGGACCTCGCTTAAATACACCTTGGCAGATTGGCTTACAAAGCCTGAGTGAACTCCAACCTCGCTTAAAAGCACCTCACCAGATCGGCCTACAGGGTTGGAACCTATGGCCAATTTAGCCATACTGGGCTCCTGACCTATTTATCCGACCTAAACAACCTGTGACATAAGGGACCTCTCCAACCTCAGTATGCTTCCAACCTATGCGACACACTTTCTTTCTCTTCTCTGTCCACACACGATAGCTGACCTGAGACGTATGCAAACACGAAGCCCACTTGGTAGTGATAAGCCTGCTCACCCCCTTTGTGGGGAAATGGATAAAGACACATCCCAAAAGCTATTGATGCATAGTCATCAACAACCCAAACGTGTTAGACATGTCTCAACCGAGCCTTGAAGTCTATATAAGGGTAAACTTTCACCTTCACAAGATACGCACACATACTGACATACTTACTCTATGACTACTGCTTTAGAATTTCCCATTACCTTAGAGAGCTTGATACCTACTAACTTGAGAATCAGAGTTCCTTGCCTGAGACATCCACTCGGGCCCTCTAACATTGTTTTTTTGCAAATCAGCCATCAAAATTGGCAACTGAGCTCTAGATAATCTCTCCAGTAGGGATTGCGATTTTCAATCTCCATCAATTGGTGCCATCTATGGGATAGGGGCATCATAAACCGATGTGGGAGGGCTTCACCAGAAAATGGGAACTCTCTCACGGTACCTTGGCGTAACCTGAATATGATGGGTGAGCACTCACTGGACAGAAAGGTTAACATGAAAATAGCTCTGAACCTTGTTTGACAGAGGCCAAAGGAAAACTCATTCGATGACTGTATATGATCCGTCACAGAAAGGTGGTGGGGTTATGCAGCTGAAACAGTTGGCTTCACGCATCCCATGTGATTTCCCACATTTCTAGAGACATTTTGTTGTCTCCGTCACTGAGAAAGGAGGGAAATCTCAAAGATGAACAAATGAGAATGGAACATAGATTAAAAACCATATCTATGTAGGGAACATGAATCAAACTAAGGTTGTGGACTAACATCTTTGCTGTTTTATCAGAAAATGGCAAACAGTCAATTTGCAAAGCTTCTAGACGATAACAAGCTTAAGGGCCCAAACTATGCCGACTGGTACAAAAATCTTATGCTGGTCCTAACTTTCGAAAAGTTAAGATAAGGTGGTGAAAAATCCTGCCCCGGAGCGTCCGGGTGATAGGGCTTCTGAGGCCCGTAGGAGGGACTACCAAGATTGGGAGGATAAGAACTCCCTAACCCGCTGCTTTGTCATTGCATTACTAGACAACTCAATACAGAGGCAGTTCGATCAGATCGAACTAGCCAAGAGCAGAACCGTTCTACTCGACAGAAGGTCCTGAAATTGTTCATGACCGCGCAGATGTCCAAAGGGAAGAAAGTTCAAGACCATTGTCTTCGGATGATGGGCTACATTAACGAACTGGAAGCTCTTGGATCCGGGCTAGATCTTGGCATGCAAGTGGATGCCATCCTAAATTCTTTGCCCTCTTCCTTCAATGTGTTCACAATGAACTACAATATGAATAAGCTGAATGTCAGCGTCCAGGAACTCAGCAATATATTGCAGAGGGCCGAGGATCTACTCAAGAAGGATGAGCCTGTGGTTATGCTTGCTAAAGCTAACAAATCGGGCAAGAAAAACAGAAAGGCAAAGAAGCCCCAGAAGAAAGCTGCCAAACCCAAGAAGCAGAAGAAGAACAAGGCATCTGATGTCTGTCACTTCTGCAAGCAGACCGGCCACTGGAAGAGGAACTGTCCTGCCTACTTGGAATCTAAGAAAGGTAACGTCGAAACTTGTGTCATAGAAACTAATATGTTAGTTACTTCTGTGTCTTGGTGTGTTGACTCCGAGGCTTCAACTTATCCGTGTAACTCACTGCAGAGGTTCAAAGTTAACAGAAGATTGAGTGAAGGCGAAGTGACACTATTCTTGGGAACGACTGCAAGTGTTGCAGCTGCGGCAATAGGAACCGTAGAATTTGTTTTTAGAGAAGGAGTACTTGTACTTAAAGATTGTCTATGTACAGAATTTGAGAAGAAATTTAATTTCTGTTTCTAAACTGTGTGCTGATGGATATACTATTTATTTTAGTAATATGATTACTGTTAAACGGAATAACAAATTCATCGCATGTGGGGAACAGGAGAACGATCTCTATGTTCTACATCCTTCTCTGGAAACTAACTTAACCGAAACTACGTCGGTCGAAAATCCCAAGAAAAAGGAATCGTGATACAGTAAATCCCACGTGCCTCTGGCATTACTGACTACGCCATATCGGTGTTGACCGAATCACAAGACTGGTAAAGGATGGTCCTTTGGGTTTTCTAACCGTAGAAAATCTTCCCACTTGTTAGCTTTGCCTACAAGGAAAGATGACTAAGCGGCCATTTGACGGTAAGCCTGAAAGATCTGCAAGCACACTTGACCTAATACATACTGATGTATGTGGTCCCCTGAGTGTTAGGACACGAAATCAACACGTGTATTTCATCACCTTTACAGATGATTTTTCACAATATGGTTACGTGTACCTAATGAGACACAAGTCTGAATCATTTGAAAAGTTCAAAGAGTTCAGACAGGAAGTCTAGAAACAGTTAGGGAGAGAAATTAAGGCCCTTCGATCGGATCGAGGTGGCGAGTATCTCTCTGACGAATTCAGGGACTACTTGAAGGACAATGGGATAGTGTCACAACTAGCTCCTCCTACTACACTTCAACTCAACGGTGTTTCAGAGAGGAAGAATAGGACCTTGTTGGACATGGTCCGGTCACTTCTTGTACGCTCAGAATTACCTACATCCTTTTGGGGATACGCATTAGAGACTGCTATCTACGTGCTGAATCGGGTTCCAACCAAATTAGTTCAGAAAACTCCATATGAACTATGGACTGGAAGGAAGCCAAGTGTAAGACACTTGAAGATTTGGGGTTGTCCTGCACACGTTAAAAGAACAAGTGCGGACAAGTTGGAGTCTAAAACCAGCCGTTGCTTATTTATAGGCTACCCAAAAGATTCGGTGGGTTATCTATTCTATGACCCAAGCGAGCAGAAAGTGTTCTGCAGTCGAAACACCCAATTCTTAGAAACCGAATACATCATGGACACCCATCGTCAGGAAATAGTTCTTGATGAGGAGAGCTCAGGAGCAGTGGGAGATGTCCCACAAGTTCCAGGTGGTAACCAACCTAGAAGATCCACTCGGGTATCCAGACCATCAGTCCGATATGGTTATGACCAGGATAGTTACCTGGTGGAAGCCTTGACTAGTGAGGAGGATCCCGTAACTTACGCGGAAGCTTTGTTAGACATAGATTCCCAGAAGTGGGTGGAGGCCATGAGAGCTGAGATGGACTTGATGGAGACCAATGAAGTCTGGACTCTAGTAGATCCACCCTTCGGGGTAAAAGCAATTGGTTGCAAATGGATTTACAAGAGGAAGAAGGGCCCCGATGGCAGGATTGAGACCTACAAATCTCGTTTGGTGGCGAAAGGGTATACTCAGAAAGAAGGCATCGATTATGAGGAAACTTTTTCGCCCGTGGTCATGCTTAAATCCATTAGGATCCTGCTAGCTGTAACAGCGTACCATGACTATGAGATTTGGCAAATGGATGTCAAAACCGTATTCCTGAATGGAGATCTTGGTGAAGATATCTACATGCAGCAGCCACAAGGCTTCATTGCTGCTGGTCAGGAACACATGGTATGTAAACTTAATAGATCCATATATGGACTTAAGCAGGCTTCTAGGAGTTGGAACATCCGCTTTGATTCAGCTGTCAAAACGTTTGACTTTGAGCAGAATCCGGATGAGCCCTGTGTTTATAGGAAGTCCGGTGGGGATAAGATCACCTTTTTGGTGTTGTACGTGGATGATATCCTACTCATTGAGAATGATGTAGGAATGTTGACTTCGGTCAAGGTATGGCTATGACAGCAGTTCTCCATGAAAGATCTTGGAGAAGCTTCATATATACTGGGTCTTCGACTCTATAGAGATAGATCGAAGCGGATAATTAGATTATTCCAGGCTGCTTACATTGACAAAATTGTCCAAAGATACAGCATGGAGAACTCCAAGAAAGGAAACGTTCCTTTCAGGCATGGAGTCACTCTCTCCAAGAAGATGTCTCCAAAGACTTCTGAGGAGATTGAGAGCATGAGAGATGTTCCCTATGCCTCAGCCGTAGGGAGCATCATGTATGCCATGCTGTGCACTCACCCGGACATTGCTCAGGCAGTGAGTGTGGTAAGCAGATTCCAGGCCAACCCAGGGTAGGAGCATTGGACTGTTGTGAAGGACGTACTCAAATATCTTCGAAGGACAAAAGAGTTTTGTCTGGCATTCGATGGTAGTTCATTACAAGTTCTAGGGTATACTGATGCCGATTTCCAGTCAGATCCAGATGACAGAAAGTCTATATCTGGGTATGTTTTCACGATAGGATCGTGTGCTGTTTGCTTGAAAAGCAGTAAACAGGGGTCCACTACAGATTCCACAACAGAGGCCGAGTACATTGCCACAAGTGAAGCTTCCAAGGAAGCCGTGTGGATGAAGAAATTCATACACGAATTGGGAGTGATTCTGTCCAGCACATCACCCATCCCGTTGTTGTGTGACAACAATGGAGCGATCGCCCAGGCTAAAGAGCCTCGGGCCCACTCGAGGTCAAAGCACATCGAGAGGAAGTACCATGTACTGCGGGAGATCGTTGGTAGAGGGGACGTCCTAATTCAGAAGGTAGCATCAACGGACAATGTGGCAGACCCATTGACTAAGCCACTGACACAAAAGGTGTTTGAGAAACACGTCGAATGTATGGGACTCCGGCTTGTACCAGATTGGACCTAAGTGCAAGTGGGAGCTGTTAGACAGTTTTGTATGCCCTTAGCTTCAATCCGATTTGATGTACTTTTGACATTTAGTGTAAATAAATAAAGTGCATGTTTGATTCATGTTGTTTGGTATAATTCTGTGTAAGACCCTAAACTAGACACTTATAGAGACGTGTTAGTTTTAAATGTTCACAGCCATTGGATAAGTCTGGGGAGATTTATCCTGCCAAGGCTGATACTGGTGTGCCGCTAAGTGTTGGGATGGCTTGTCTCGGCCACCAGGTTAAGACCCAAGGCACATGTAATATGGGATTACTCGAATCCTTGAACCGGACCAGATTTCCAGTATTGCCCTAGACCTTGGAGACAGATGGGCAAAACTGGAAAGTTACACCTGACCCCTAGACTCGATTATGACACTTCATTAGGTGTCAGATCGGGCTGTCTTTGATATGCCAATCAGTGAGATCCTTAGCGGCGATCAAAACCTGGGTATGTTGGGACAGTCTGAGAATTCATCTGAGTGGGTGATCATAGTGACAAGATCAGCCCCTTTGTCGGACAAAGGTAATGATCGGGAATGCACTCTCTCTGATGGAAACCAAACTGCCGGCAGTTGATTTCAATCGTTGGAATTTTGTTTTGCAAAATTAATATATATATATATATATATATATGTATATGTACGGTTTCGAAATATTTGCAAATGGTTTTAATTCCCGAGATCCATGTGAGTGGAGAGTGCGGCACTGCTCCTTGCAGCCGAGGGAGAGGTCCTCTCTTGTCAGGCAGTGCTTGATCATTAAGGGCTGAGAGGTTAAGTGTAAGACCATTTAGGATAATACCTGATGGGCTAATCTTGCACCTGCCCACAGTCCCTGGGTTTTTATAAGATGGTTTGGCCCAGGGACCACTTGTTGGGCCCATAGGGTCCATGTGATAGGCTCAGGGGTTTACTCAGTTTTTCAGTGAATTCGGCTGTGCCTTGTAATAAAGGCTGGGCCGAACCCATGTGGCTGGTGTATTGATCAATGCTTAGGTCCCATGCCATACAAAGAAGCCCAACTGGGCAGCAGACTGGAAACTTGTTAAGCACTGAACACTTAATGGGCCAAAAGCCCATTTCGAGCTGGGTTGATATGATCACCCATCTATGGGGCGGATTTGAGATTAATGTTAGCAAAAGGATATGGCCTTTTAACCTTATCCACTATGGGAGACCAAATTCAAATCAGATTTGAATCTGGTAACCTCCTGGTAAGAACAAGAGTAAGCTAACTTAATCTACAGATAGGATTAATATCATCCCCTATCCAAATACTGATTTGGATTGGGATAACTCATAATTAGGAGGTTTTTAATCAAGAAGAAAAGAGGAAAAACCCTAAGAGAAACATATCAGATTTCAAACAAGGGGTTTTTGAGAAAGCAAGAAAGCTTCCTGCGAACTGAGATTAGATCTCATTCACACTCCATTGACAAGAGAAGCAATTTCAACCATCTTCATCCTTGGAGTTCTCCTCCAGCCGCCGCCATTCCTTGTTGCAAGAATTGATCTTTGAAGAAGAAAGAAGTCAAGAAATCAGTTCTTGACATCAATCCTGCAGAAAAGACTAAAAAGGATTCGGTGTTCAGAATTTCCAGAGGATTCTTGCGAAGGATCCAGTGTGTAGGACGCACTCTGCTGGTTTCGTTCCACCCACTGTGTCATCTTCAGCAGGAGCGGATCTTGGTGTCTTCTTTGGGCGTGAACACCAACTTTGGGAGATACTACTTCTCCGGATCAGGTATATTCCTCCCTTTTCTTTTGGGTTCAGATCTGGTTCGATTATGGTTCAAGTAGGATCCTTGAATATTGTATTCTAAATTTAGGGAATATGATTCCCAGTTGGAAGAAGGTAGGAAAATTTTTTGAAATTCGCCCACCCATTCTGCAACCTTTTTGGCATCCATTAGATGGATCCTACCATTCTTTCAGGATCCTCCTTTTGGGGAACCCTCAAAATGTTAAGCCTTTTGCGCCACCACAGGGGGTGACGAAGGAACAGTTTGAGGACATCATGCAGCTAGTCCAAAGCATGGATGTCCGCCTTAGAGCTTGACAGGAACGAGAAGTAGTTGGACAACAATCACCTCAAGAGCAGCTTGTCTCACCAATAGGGGGTATCTTTCGGCACAAAACCCAAACAATCGACCACTTGTGCCTTTGGAAATCCCCTACCTCCCCTAGTGCTTGGAAACAACAACAATGATAGCCTTGTCCGAACTCGCACATCGGTTTAATGAGACAACACCTATGTGCCTGAGGAAGGGAGTAAGGTGAACTCTTCCTATAGGATGGATAACTCACACTCCACATCTTCACGATTTGATAGGAATAGAAGTTATCCTCGACGAGCTCCTGTGAAAATCTGACTGGGACCCCGAGATGACCGACATGCTAGCTCGTCCAGGAACCAGGAAGCTAGTCGGTCCAACATCTCGACTGTTCCCAAGGTAACAAGAGCGTCTCTCCTTTCACTTAAGATACTCTCGTAGCCATGCACGAAGGACTTTAAGATGTCGACCTTGGAGACCTATGATGGGAGTTCTGACCCATTGGACCATGTGGGGAGTTTCGAAGATCTCATGCTACTACACGATGCCTTGGAGACAAGCATGTGCTTGGCCTTCCTAATCACACTTAGACAAACAACTTGGCGTTGGTATTTGAAACTCGCGTTGGGATCCATAAAGACCTGGAAACAGTTCTCAAACATGTACGTGGCCTACTCTGTAACAAGTTGTAGATATCAAAAGGCCACGATGATCCTGATTCACATCCAACAACAACCTGAGGAGATCCTCTAGGAGTACATCCAAAGGTTTAACTCGGAATCCCTTCAGGTCTACGACCTTGACCTGGTGGTAGCGGTAGCAGTGGCCTTCCACGAAGTTAAGGACAACCACTTCCAATTTTCCTTGGCGAAGAAGCTACCCCATGACATGACCAAGTTCCTCAAGTAGGCCGAAAAGTATATGAATGTCGAAGAGGTCGTTCATGCATGAAGAGACTAGGGTGAAAGAAGGAAGAGGAAAGACTATGGAAAGGATTGAGGAAGAGATGCGACAAGTAGAGCCGAAATGAGGGGAGGTCATCCAAATAATCTTGAACTCCGCCTTGAAGATACCATACCTACATGCCACTCAATGCCAAATGGGGTGAGATTCTTATGTAGATCAAACAACATGACTTCTTGAAGTGCCCCCTTGCATGAAAGGCAACCTAGCAAAGAGAAACCAGGATCGGTTTTGCAAGTTCCATCAGTCCTCAACCATGACACTTAATATTGTTGAGAACTGAAGAACAAGATTAAAGAACTCATATAACATTGTTATCTCAACAAGTTCATTAAAGACAATCAACCTACCAAGCAGTATAAAGACTGCGAGAAGGAGACTAAGGAAGAACGCCCTACAAGAGTGATTGACGTCATTGTAGGAGGGCCAATGGTGGTTGGGTGCTACAACGCTGCCCGGAGAGAATCGGTTCGAGAATTATAGGCTGACCTTGGCACTTGACCTTTGAAGAGGCCGAAGTAGGATAAGACGATCTCATTCACCATAGAAGACTTGAAAGATGTCTGCCTACTTCACAATGATTCCTTGGTCGTAAAACTATTGATTGTGAACTACGAGGTAAGATGGATTCTCATTGATAGTGGGAGTTTGTGAGGTTGGGTTCTAAAGCTTCTGGACTATGTGTAGTATCCAATCTCCTTCTTGAATATGGTCTTTTGTTTCTACCCAGTGAGTCATTCTCTCTATTGAGGGATGACCCTGCAACTAGATGGATATGGTAGTGGGGCCTTCGCATGATTGGATTTTAGATCCAAGGGTAGCAAGGGCATCAACGCATCTATTTTGGCTCTGTTTCGGTGCTGATAGGTTACTTCTAGGTCCTTGGTGAGGCTCTGAAGGGTTCTATAGGGCAGGATGGATATTTCCTTGACGGTTGTGTCTCCCCCTATTTGGCCAATTACTAGTTTGGGATCTTCCACTACTTGAATATTTTTTACTCCAAAATCTCTTGTGATGGTTAAACTTAGGACAAGAGCTTCATATTATGTGATGTTGTGGGGACAAGGGAACTGGAGTTTGAAGGAGTAGGTTGTAGTATCACCAAAGGGGGAGGTCAGTGTCACTACCATCAAATGCTAGCTTCCATTCAGTGTCATCTACTACTACGATGAACGAGATATCTCTAGGAATTTCCTAAGATATGTCAAACTGATCGTCCTTTGGAAAGACCACCAGGGAGATCTGCTATAGCTTAGTACTTAATAGCTATGGGCTGGATGTATTATTCAATACTGTATTTACTTAAATGCATCATCCACTTTATCAACCTTCCTAAAAGTGGTGGCCTATCCACAAAGTACCAAACGGGGTCGTTCCTTGCTATAAGCACTATCTTTTGTCCCATTATATAATGTCTAAATTTTTGGATAGTGAAGACTAGTGCTAAGCACTATTGCTCCATATGGGAGTAGTTCCTTTCTATTTTTTTTAAGAGTTCTACTAGCATAGTAAATTGGGCATTCAAGTTTTTCTTTGTTCTCCTGAGCTAGTAAAACACCCTTCAACTTTTGGGTTGGATGCAATATAGGGCCTAAACTCTTTATAGCCATTGTAGGCATCTAGAAAAGAGAAAAGTTTTCTTCCCGTTGTAGCATCTATCAAAAACTCTATGTTGGGTAGAGGAAACTCATCCTTCAGACATGCCTTATTTTGAAATTGATGCAACACTTAAAGGATAGCAGATGCTAGGAATTAGCTGATGTCTACTATGCGATGAGCACTCTAAAGGGGGGTGGTCGTTCTTCTTTTTTATAGAGACGACATTCACTAGCCACTTTGGGTGTGCGATGGGTTTGATGAAGCCAACTTTTATGAGTCTTTCTATTTTCTGTTTGATTTTCAATGCTATTTCTGGATTGAAGACTCGTTGGGGTTGCTTGACAGGCTTGTGCTTAAGATCACTCCTGGCATCTAGTCATATGACCATGCGAAGACATCCTTGAACTCTACATGGTTGATAGGAGAAGAAATTGAGAATAGAGTAAGGAATTACTAGGTTTAAAATAAAAGGTAATATACCTTTTAGCAGTTCAAATAGACTTATCCTATCATTGCCTTACAATTTAGTAGACATGAACAGGGGACGTTTGTCCGCTTGTCCATTGGCGATATCGATTTCCTCTAGTGGTTCCTCTATTGCACCGTTGGAGTCTTGTACATGTTTGGGAGGGAGATGGACTTCGTCATAATAATCGATGATATCGTTAGATTTGTTCTATAGATGATTTTTTTTGTTAGTGTTATTCTTTATTTATTTTTTGGTAAGTTTATCTTTCGATAAATTATATACCTTATTTGTCATAGATTGAAGTTGGGACGGCATTGGTACCGCAATCTACTGGTGTGATGGGAGCATTGTGATGCTATCTTTGTTATTTTAATCAAAATGGAAGTGCAATGGAAGCATTGCAGGTGAAGGCAAGAAGAATTTCTACTTTATTGATCATATATGATTGACAGTATGATAGCAAGCAATAATTTTATAGGAGCATAAAAGAAAATATTATTATACCTTAGATGACAAATTCTTGGTGGCGGTTGTATCTGTATTGTTGTCTTCCTCTACAATGGTGTAGTAGGAATTTCCTTCTCCATTTATCATTTGAAAGTATCACTCCCATTTCTTTTTCTTTGGTGGTGCTGTGCTAGCCTCCATTTCATTCAATAACTCAACCCCTCCTATTTTCGCGATTCTTTAGCCAGCTTCATATAATATATCATGTCTTGCAAATGTGACTTTGATCTTTCAAATGACACTCTGGTGGTGGGAATGCAAACCACCCTACCCTTGTGCCTTGCCTTCATGCAATGGTATGTTGACGATACCAAGGCCAGGGTGTGAATCAGTGGTATTCTGAGAAGGACATGATACACCATTTGTCCTGATATCACTTGGAATTCTTGTTTCGTGGAGAATGTGCCAATGATTATTGGGAGCATAATAGAGCCATGGGTAGCAGAGATGTTGCCATTGAAGTCCTTAACCTCCATTGGTAGGCCATAGATGTCATCTTCTGCTATTTTCATGAGCTTTAGGGTGTGTGGTAAAGATCAAATTCATGGAGCTCCACTGATCTATTAATGCTCTTCTCATTTTGTGCCCATCGATCTTTGCCATCACATATAAGGACTTGTTGTAATATGGATATGTGGCTAGCATGTCATCTTCTAAAAACTCATTGTTAATACTATGCAAGCGATGCAACTCAAGAAGGCACTTGAATGCATCTACCAATACCTAGATGGCTATTTAGTTGGTTCCCTGTTTGCTAAAACATTGTTGCAACTTTTCACTTTGTTTGAACTATATTAGCAATGTATTTGGTGAAGTAGTGCTCAAGTTCACTGTGCTAACCATTTTTACACTCCCTCCTTGTTGGTGGTTAGGGAGGGGGTTGGTGTCAACTTGCACAGGCTTGCATTTGATAAAGTCATCTAGTTTGACCTTCTGGGTGAATATCCATTGTAGGGTAAAGAAATCCATGAGGTCATGGGTGGGTAACTAGTGGAAGTCACACCATCTCGGGCCATGTTGGTCTTTTTCCGGGTTGACATTAGGAGGTGGACATGGTAGACTGATTACTTGATCTTTGACTAATTTGTTCATAATCATGAGTACTTCACCTTTGCTACATACAAATGGAGGTGGGGGAGGTGGAGATTCGTTATCGCATCATCCTTGGTTGCTGGGCCTAAAGTATTGGGTGCGGTTGGGTCCTCGACTAGTATGTTGTTTTCGATTGACCACATAGACCTCCTCTTGCTGATAAGTCAAGATGGGTCTGAGTTGTTGAGGCCTCGGTGCGGCAATGGTTCTTACGATCCTTTTCACACATTTCAAAAGCTAATTGAAGGTGTCGAGTTCAATGTTCTCATTTCTGATCCAATAGGCGGGTTGCATCCCTTGGATGCACTAATCTACAAAGCCTTTTTTGTGTAAGCTTCTGGAATCTCATCACGTAGGCCAAGAGGTCTTCTCTTGGTCATTGTTTGACATTGTGAAGGTGAACCATTTCGATAGGAACTTGGTTGTGATTTCCCCCAGGAGTCTAGACTTTGAGGTGTTAGATTGATGAACCATGAGTAGGTGGGTATAATTAGTGACTTTGAAAATTCATTGGCCTTAAGGTCCCCATCTAAGGAAAAGGTTCCCAAGACTTCCTCAAACTTGCTGACGTGTTCTTAGAGATTGCCCCTTTGTTCGTCGTATAAAGGCCACAACTGTGGAGGCGTGTAGCCAACAAGATAAGGCTTGCATAAAATTCTGTTTGAATACGGCTTTTGGAGGATGAAGATGGATTGAGACTTGTTCTGGCTAAGCCTCTATGAGGCTCTAAATGTATTCTCGCACTTCTAAGTGACTGACAGGATCTTTAAGGGGAGCGGTGCTCTATTCTCCAATCATAGTCGTTGGGATAGAGACAGAAGGGGCAGAAGGTTGAGGTATTCGGGCGATACTGCTTGTTGGTAGAACTGAACCACCGGTTTCTTGTGGCTAAGGGTTATGTAGCTCGGGCATGGGGTCTTCAAGGTGGATAGAGGGATGGGTGAATGGGTTGGCTAGAGTGAAAGGAGGGTTTTTCGACACAGCCATTCATTGTAGGAGCAGCTATAAAGTATCTCTAATCCCAGCCTGCATCTACTCTATGCGGCTGAACCAATCCTCAAAGTTGTAAACCTTATAAGATAGAAACTTGATGTTAGTGTGGTTGCTCAGCTCTTGGGGTATCGGTTCCTTAGGGTTCACATTCGGAGTGTGGTTCTCGATGTCAACATGTTGCTGTTTGGGGATCAGAGAGATGTTGATCCATCTGGGAACCATCTTTATGATCAAGGAAGTAACCAAAGATTCTAATGTAAGCTGGATGGCAAGGCAAGCAAGGGGTGGTCTCCTTGAAAGATGAAGATGACCAAGGACCAACAAGGGACTGAGTCAAGGGAGGACTATGCAAGAAGGAAAGGGCCACAATGAGAGCAGGGAGGAAAGTATGGAGGTTAGGAATCTTGGGACGAATCTTACACGTGTTTTCAAGTCTCTCTCTTTAATAGAGGAGATCCCGAAGCCATAAGGAAAAATATCCAAATGAGGACTTTATTCATTAGGAAAGAGAATTACAATTATTTATTCGTTATTAGGCATAATCTGATGGGGTTTTGCCATGTGTCCAATGATTGGGATTAGGACTTCCTTTCACTTTAGGATCCTCACATGGTATGTCTTGGCTACGACCCTTCATGAGATTGCGCGTGATCACGTGCTGACTTAATAGTTGCAATAGAGTAAGCCATCGCAATTCGTTGCAGTGAGTAGGGAGGTGTGCTTTGATTCTCGGTTGTCATGGGTGGTATATTTAGCTCATCACAAGTGAGAGTGGGTTGCATTCACTTCCTAGATCATCCTTTGACCATTGAGGGGATCTACGACAGCTAAAGATTATTGGACCGTCGGCCAACGCGATGCTTATCACAACTGTTTTAGTGACTTATTTTGCATCATTGTAGTCCTCATTGCAAGTTGGATTCTTCGTGTGTTTGCAATTCAAATTTTTCATCACAATTTCTGCGATGCTGAGCTACATGTACTTACAATCAGTTTTAATTTGGTTTTCAAATCTGGTATGGTTCAACGCAAGTTCGACCCCAAAATTTCAGATTTTAAAATTACCAGGAAATCGATTCCCGGGTGGGGTTAGAAAAATTTTAAAATTCGACTAGCCACTAAACCTGGTTTGGCCATGTTTAATCTGATTTCTAACTTTTCCAACAAATAATGCAAGAAATAGAAATTCATATATTGTTCTTAAAAGATATAATAATAACAAAAAATGATATGACATAAGACATCGCATAACAATATAGAAAAGCACAAAGAGTCATATGATATTCTTAAAAATAACAATAAAAACAACATTTAGTTTTATTTATTTTATTATTTTGAATACTTTTTATTTATTTATTTTATTAAATTCATTATTTCTCAATATTGTATGTATGTATCTATGTACTACAATAACAACAACAACAACTACTACTACTACTACTACTACTAGTAGGTTCATTTTATTTACTTATTTTTTATTTCTTTCATTATTTTTGAATATTGTATTTAATTGTATTGAATTTATTAATCATAATAATATTATTATTACACTAATAGTTTTACTATTATTTTATTTAATAATTAATAATGTTGTAATACACAGTTCATCTTATTGAACTAGGATTTTGACCCAGGTTTTTTTGAAAATGGGTCTTCTCACACCCGTTTTGATTGTCCTCCATGCCCAATGAGGGGTCATGCATCAACCATGTTATTCTTCACCATTGTAAATGTTTTTTAGTTATTTCTTCTACATTTTTTCATTTTCAATAATCTATACATTTGTTAACAAAAAAAAGGTGAAGTTTAAGGTCCTACTTGATGTTCGGAGGAGTTTGGAATTTGGAAGAGAACCTGAACCGCTAAGACATTTGCAACTTTGGAAGAGAACCTGGAAGAGATCTTGAACGACTTAGATGTTTGCAACTTTGGTCAACCAAAAGAAAATTGAAATGAGAAAAAAATACCTTCAAGACTAAAAAACCTACAACTTTTAAAGAATTTGGAACTTGGAAGAGAACCTGAATGGCTAAGACTTTGCAACTTTGGAAGAGCTAGAACATTTTCAACCAACAAAAATGAAATGAGAAACCTGAAATGGCTAATAAAATGAACTGAGAAATCTGCAATGGTTGAGACGTTTTGGACCTACAACGGCTGAAATGAAATGGAAGGTTTGAAACATTTAGTTTGGAAAAGAACTTGAAATGGCTGAGAGAGTTTGAGAGGTTGGGAGAGTTCAGCTTGAGATGTTTGAAAGAAAAGAACCTACTGAAAGAGTTTGAGAGAGTGGGAGAGTTGGTTTTGAGAATCTGAGAAAGACATTTGGCTTGAGATGTTTGGTTTCCTAAATGTGTCATTGGGGTGGACGCGCATCTCTCACATTTATATACATCTCATGAGATGTGCATTATCTCATATCTTACTAAAAAAAATGAAATCTGGAGAGAGACACCTAGACTTCCTATAATTAATGTAGTTTTTGAGGGAAGATATTTTGGGAGAGAGAGATTTTAGGAGTAATTTTAAGTAATTGGAATTAGGGGTTAGCAAAAAAACCGGAAAAACGAACCGACCAAAAAAATTGACTGAAACCGAATTGGTTTTTCCTCCAATCCCCAGTTTTTTTCTTTGGCGCCAGTCGTCCTCTGACCGATGGCCTCTCAAGTCTCACCTAGTGGCCAATTTTCCTCTTGCTTTGGTTCTTCCCTATGCCTCTTTCTTTCTCTGTTGCCTGTCATCTTCGTCTCTGCCGTGCCAACCATCAAGACGCCGGTCGCTGCCTCAACTCCGCCAGGACCACCACCTCCCAGGCTCTGTTGCTGTCTCTCTCATCTCTCATCTACGCGGCTCCGCCACCTCTTAGGCTCTTTTACTTCAAGCGACAACAACCACCAACCAGTTTGGCATCGATAAATCATCGGCCACCACTTCGCCCTCACCGGCTCGCCCCTCTGCCATGTTTGTTCAGGTAATTTTCCCTTTTTTTCTTAATTTTGAGTGAAAAAACAAACGAAAACCTGAATCATGGTTAACCGGTTACATTGGTTCGGTTTCGGTTTAGATTTTTAAAAAACCGATCAAGTTGGTTTGGCTTAAGAAAAAACCCCACGGTTCGGTTAACCGAACCGTGAGCACCCCTAATTGGAATAGAAAAGGAGAGAATAGTATAGTTGACTTAGCTTAATGGGAAGGCTGGGAATGGGTAATGGATAAAAGAGAGTTAAGGAGGAAACAAGAAAGGGGGAGGGGAGAAATGTGATTGGTTCAATGCTCAACTACATCACTTTAAAAAATAAGGAAATTCAAAAAAAGGAAGAAATTTAGAATGAGGATTTTCGAGCAAATTTTAAAGGAGAGCAAGGGTGATATGTGGACTGCTTTGTTCTATATAGTATAAATATAAATATTTTAACATTAATTAGTAATAAATTAATAAATTATTTCTTTTAATTTAATTTAGTTAAATTATTAATAATAAAATAATTATTTAATAATTTAATAATTTGTTTGTTAATTAATTAATTATTAAATATTGTGTTGTTAATTATTAATTAATAATATTTTTATAAGTTAGTATTTTATTATTAATATTAATTTTATTTTAATAATTAATTAATTAACTACTAACTTTAATTGATAGTTTTAATATTTTATTATGAAATATTAATTAATTATGAAATTATTTTTAATTGATTATTTATTTTAATTTATTCATTAATTGTTTTTAATTAAATTAATTTATTAATATGTTATTAGATAATTAATAATTTATTAATGGGTCATTGGTGCATATTAACTCTTAGAAATATTATAAGGAAGGTGATTTTTAGAATATTCCATATTTTTCCTTCCCGTATTAGAGCCTATGGTAAAAGACTTGCAACTACTTATTACTTGAATTAGTCAACCAAAATAAGAAAGAGCTTAAAATGCATGCACGCACCACTAACATGGTAGTTTTTCCTAAAAACGGACACAATACCAAATAACTTAGTTGATTACACAATGTCTTGAGCTACAACTGCACAAAAATTGTGGGACTTGGGGAGAGAGAGAGAGGTGATGGCTCTAGGTGGCAATGAAGACAAAGCTTTGAATTGCTCTACTTGCAGGTTATTACATTCATCTCTATGTTGATAAGGAAGTGAACAATGACCAAATTGAAAATAAGGATCTTATGGCGAGTGAACCCATTGATTTTGATAGGAAAATGTGGAAAGAAGGTGTTATTAGATCTTTGGTTCCTTCTACCTCTTCGAGGAAAATTCAGCCTATTCTTATTACATCCAAACCGGTGGAAGACAGAATTGTTTAGAGGCCTTTAATGGCAATTTTACCATGAAAACCGCAAATGATAAAATCTGATTGACCAATTGTGATAATCTCACTCCTAACCGATTGCTGAATTTTGTTTGGAAGACTCAATGTCCCTCCAAAACTAAAAATGTTTATGCTCTTTTTTCTCATCAATACGTTGACATCACATCTACGCCCCACAGAGGACGTTCCACAAATGCTCCACATGTACATCTCAGTGTGCATTGGCAACATCTCTCAAAATTGTCAGTGGGATATGCTGTGGAGTGTTTCAGGAGTGACCTCTGTGAGGTGCAGATGTAAATTCCAATACACTCCCTTAAAAATGAATTTAATCAATAGGGGCTTCAACATTGATGGCACCTGTGTTGTTTGTGGGGTTAAGGAATATGTGGATCACATTTTTAAAGACTGTTCCTATGCCCAACAATGGTGGAGTATTCTTGGCTCCAACAATGATGTGCAGATTATCGAATTATAAAGATGCATTGATGTTCAATACCTCATTGGAAAAAAAGTGTGATAGTTCTATGATTGCTATGAAGAATAAAAATGATCAAGTGTTTAACAATAATCTCTCTCCCCCTCCCATTAATTCTTATCGATATCAATAGAGCTCTTAATTTTTTTTTTGTGGACTTTAAAACTAGTTTTCAGTGTAAAGAAATTTCTCCTAGGCCCCGTTAGTTTTTTGGTAAGTTACTTATCCAGGTAAATGCGATTACCTGGATAAACTTTTCCTAAGAAACACTTATCTGGGTAAGTGCAGTTATTCACGTTCTTTTAATTCTCATGTAAATAAAGCAATGACCATTTTAGCCATAAAAATTCATTATTAAAAAGGGTATTCTTGTTCTATTCAAGTGTCAACAACTCTCCCCCTAGGTGGAAAAGTTATTTACCCACCTAGGAGATGGGTATCACTTACCCGGAAAATAAACTTTCCCTAATCCCCACATAAATCTGAAAAAAGAACATGAGATTCTTGGTCAATGAAAACCAAAATCCCATTGACCAACTTTCCCCCCTCTCAAAATCAGAAAAAAAGAACGCTCCCTAGTAGTAAATCCTTTGTTCATATCCAACGGAAGTGTCCTTGGTGGAAATTTCTTAAAATAAACTTTAATGTGTCGTGTGATTCTAATGGATTTTGCACTCTTACATGTATTGCTAGAAATCATATGAAAGCGTATGCTTTGAGGAGAAGTACCATAATCGATCTTGCTGAAGTGTGAACTGCATGGGAAGCCCAAAACCTTGTGCTCAACTTTAGGAACCAGCATATCATCATCAAGGGGGATTTGAAGCTAGTCATTGACTGCTCAAGGAAACAGGTGAATCCGTTGTGGAGACTGAAGACTGTGATCGATGAATGCTTGTTCCTTGATGTTCTTTTGGATTGTGGTATCTACCGGCATGTCTTTCATGAGGCCAATCAAGCAGCTGACCATGATTGTGGCATGCAGCTTTCTTTGGTTCTTCGTCCAATGCTTTAGGGTTGCCTAGGGAGCTTGTAATTTGCTTCTATGAATCTTGGGGGCGTGTTACCCCTATCTTGTGTAGCACTTTTTTGGATTTACCAAAGAAAACAAATTATGAAGAGAAGACAAATTGACAAGAAACAAAATTACCCATTGCAGCAAGATAACGTTGCCTTTCTCAATGCCAATCAAGAATCATTTCTATGTCCTTTGTCATGCAACAAATCCATATTGGTTATTCAAGTAAAATAAAATCAAAAGATAAGGAATTTATCTTTCTTTCCTTGTATCTATAATGTGGTAAAAGATGAAATCTTAAGAACTAGGATTGATTGATTGATTGAGATGAAGGCAGCGTTTAAAAGCTTCCCATGTCAAATCTTTTTCAATGTACTCAATATTGGCAAGGTTAAAGGGCCCTGTCCATGGACGGAAGAATACTTCTTGTTGGGTCTGGTGAAGTCCTGTAGCTCAAGCAAGATGAGAACTTGTTCATCAAACAAGTTGTAGATTATTTGAACAATGTCCTTAGTGTTCATTTGAGAGGGCCTGAAGCGCAGCAGCTTCTGCATTTTCAAGATAGGACCCCACATGAACAAAATATAAGCTATGTTTAGTGAAAAATCGAGAGGGTCCAAATCAGTCATTTGAAGGTTGTCCACTTCAGCATCTTTAAAGACCCATTTGGGAGGGCTGAACCGAGGATTCAGTTAATCTAGTTCAGCTGCTGAGAAGCCCATTGGGTAAACTACCTAAAGAGGCTGAAGCAGACAGCTCTTTAAGGCCTTGTTTGGGAGGGCTGAGCTAAACATTCAACTAAGCTGGTTCAACTGCTTTGAGGCATTCTAGATAAACTATCCAAAGAGGCTGAAAAGGCATCCCATAAAACGACTGACTAAAAACTAATTTCGGCTCTCTCAATTTTTCAACCAAACATAGCATAAAGGCTTTCCATGTAGGGTCGCCTCGGAAAGCCAAAAGCCACTGCACTTTGACCATCCTAAACAGGTGCTAAGTGACAGACTGACAGCCAATTTGGGCTTTCCAGATTTTTCACCTACAATGTGGGGCCTACCTTGGAAAGCTAGTAGTTGATGCGCTTCAGCCCTCCTATATGGGCAATTGGGCATTAAACAGCTTATCTGAAGCACTTCAAAGCAGCTGAACCAGCTTAGCCAAATCTTCAGCTCAGCCCTCCCAAATAGGATATATTGAATTCTACATGTTGAGAAAAACTTCAAAAGCAAACTCACGTACATTGAAGATCAACACCTAGGGGTTTCAATTGGACTGGATTTGGTCCAATCGGATCCAGTCCAATGTGAGTCCATTATAAATGGACCTGGTCCAATCCAGTCTAATGAATATTTTGGACTATTTTGGACCGATCCAATTCAATGTCTGGACCATTCAATCTGTTCAAATTCATTTTGATTTAGATTGGTTTCAACCCAAACCTGATCCATTGATATGATATTCTTATCTTATATCAATGGACCAGATATTGACTTAATCCAACCCAATCTAATATAAATTTATTACGGACGGATCAGGTCCAATCAAATCTAGTAAATATTTTGGACCAGATTGGTCCAATCCAATGTCTTGTTGGTTCATCCAATCCATCCAAATTGATTTTGGATTAGGCGGAGTCCAATCCAAAACTGGTCCATTGACACCCTTATCAACACCTCTTCTTCTTGGTTATCCACCATTGCTCGTACTAGAAGAGCCTTATTCCTGGCTGACTCGCTGTAAGATTCTAACATGGCAATCTCTGAATTGTAATCGTATTCTTCATCGTCGACTTAATCTTCATCTTGGTATCTTACTCTTCGCCTTGAATTGCAACGAATGCTCTGCAATATCTGGCTGTGCAGCTTGAAATCTTCAATTGGATTAATATTAATGCCTCTATGTAGAGATGAAGCCTGCAAGGCCATGAAAGAAAGGTTTACTACTCCTACTTGCTTCAACATAGATAAAAGTAGCTTATCACAGAATTTCTCGACTTGGGAATGGGGTAGAATAAGATAAGATGCTACTTCTGTTTCTATAAGGACTACTGATTTTAAGAAGAAAGAATTAGGGATGGGCAATTTCGTACCCAGCCCATGTGATCCATTCAATCCACTCATTTACTCAGTGTCACACATGCAGGACCCGCAAAAGTGGGTTGTGCCAGCCCAACACGGCCCACAGTAGACCTCTTACTATAAATCATCATAAACCTATATTCAATTGTTACCAACTGTTATAAACCAATACACAATTGTCACAAACCGTTATATCGACTTCTATCAGGGCAAATCTGTACCAATACTGTTTTAACAGTCTTTTGCAACTTTGTATTGAGAATATCTCTCCATGAAATAAAGCATAGAAGGTGAAAATATTCTCAATGCAAGGCAATAAAGGCTACTTGAATGAACAAGCCGAACTCCATTTATATGATACAAACTGTTACAAACCCATATTCAACCATTAGGGCGTAGCTGATATGCAACTGCTACAAACCGTTACAAACTCATATTCAATTGTTAAAAGCTGATACACAGTTGTTACAAACCCATATATAAGCAATTGCTGCATAATTGCTTCTCAGAAAATGACATAAATACTCCTTTAGCTATGTTTGGTTTGAAGGAAAAGGTAAGGAAACCTATACAAGATTTGTAAAGGTTTCTTTACCTTTCACTTACTTTCCCTACTTTTTCCTTTAAACCAAATATAACCTTAAAAACCGCAATTTCAACTTCTTCTACCATTATTCTGTTGACTAGTTGCAGCTTTTCTCTAAGGATTAGAGTTAATGAGGGCAGCTTTTAGATCATAATATCAATAAAAATAATATTTTTTTACATAATTTCTAAAATAAAATAACTTTTATATGAAAAAATATCAAAAGGGGTAAAAATACTGTTCATTTCCTTCTTCCTTTAAATAACTGCTTTCCAGAGAGATCACGACTAATTTTCCTCCTTTCTTTTCTTTATCCCCATCACTTATTCTCCATAGCCGACGAACCAGAATCAAACCACCTCAACCCACCGTCTCCTTCTCTTATTTTCCTCCATTCCCTTCTTCTTCCGCCCTCTTTTCCTCCCCTTCTCTTCTTCGTTCGTCTTCTTCTTCTTCCCTTTTTCTCCCCTGGGGCTATGGTAGTGACCAGGAGAGAAGCAGCTGACTCAACACTTTTCCCGTAGGGTCGTAGGGGTCACTATCTCTGATGTCAGAAAGGACTTCTCTTCCCCTTTTTTATCAAATATATTTTATTTATCAAGAGCCATACCTAGAGAAGGCCTTCTCTGAATCAGATTATTTCTCCCCTATTCGGTCGTCAAACCTAGAGTTTTTGTGTAAAACTTTAATGAATTCGGTAGACACGCCATCTTTCTCCGTCATAGGAACACCCAGCCAAGGCACCACCGAATCAATTGCAGCACCGAACATTTCAGTGAAGACCACATCGACAAAGGTTGAGACTTCCCTCATTCAAAATCTTGTCCTATTTTTGTTAGGTGTGGATAAATAGCTGAAGCGTGTTACAAACGATTGATTTTCAAGAGAAAAGGGATTATAGTTGAAGGAAGAAGGAGATGAATATTACTTTTATCATTTTTTTATTAAGACACGTAATCAACACATTTATTTTATAAATTTTACCAATGATTATTCTCGGTGTGGTTACGTGTACCTAATGAGACATAAGTTTGAATCCTTTAAAAAATTCAATGAGTTCAGAAAAAAAGTTGAGAAACAGTTAGGGAAAAAATTAAAGCCTTTCGATCAGATCGAGGTGGTGAATATTTCTGACGAATTTAGGGACTACTTAAAGGACAATCGATCAGATCGAGGTGGTGAATATTTCTGACGAATTCAGGGACTACTTAAAGGACAATAATATAATATCACAATTAGCCCCTCCCGCTACACCACAGTTAAACGGTATGTTGGAGAGGAGTAACCGGACCCTATTGGATATGATTCAATCACTTCTCATCCACTCAGAATTACCTACATCTTTTTGGGGATACGAATTGGAGACTGCGATTTACGTGCTGAACCGGGTTCCAATCAAATCCGTTCCAAAGACTCCCTATGAGTTTTGGACTAGTAAGAAACCAAGTGTGAGACACTTGAAGATTTGGGGTTGTCCAGTACATGTTAAAAGAACTAGTGCTGACAAATTGGAATCTAAGACCAGCCGTTGCCTATTTGTAGGTTACCCTAAAGGCTCTATAGGTTACCTATTCTATGATCCGAAGGAACAAAACGTATTTTTCAATCGAAATGCCTGTTTCTTAGAAGAAGATTACATCTTGGAGAATTTTCAACAAGAAGTTGTTCTTGATGAGGAGAGCACAGGAGTAGTGGGAGATGTCCTACAAGTTCCAGATACTCAACCTAGAAGGTCTACCCGGGTATCTAGGTCTCCAGTTCGTTATGGCTATGACCAAGAAAGTTACTTGGTGGAAGCCACGACAAGTGAGACGGATCCCATGACTTATGCGGAAGCTATGTTGGACATAGATTCCCTGAAGTGGGTAGATGAGATGAAAGCCGAGATGGACCCGATGGAGACCAACAAGGTCTGGACTCTTGTAAACCCACCCTCTGGGGTGAGAGCAATTGATTGCAAGTAGATTTACAAGAGGAAGAAGGGCCCAGATGGTAACGTTGAGACCTATAAAGCTCGTCTTGTGGCCAAATGGTACACTCAGAAAGAGGGAATCGACTACGACGAAGCCTTTTTGCTGGTGGCTATGCTAAAGTCCATTAGGATCTTGCTAGGTATAACAACATACCATAACTATGAGGTTTGGCAAATGGATGTCAAAACCGTGTTTTTGAATGGAGATCTTATTGAAGATATCTACATGCAGCAACTGCAAGGATTCATTGTTGCAGGTCAGGAACACATGGTATGCAAACTTAATTGATGCATATATGGGTTAAAGCAGGCTTGTAGGAGTTGGAACATCCGATTTGACTTTGATCAAAATCTGGATAAGCCCTGTGTTTATAGGAAAACCAGTGGGGATAAGGTTATGTTCTTGGTTCTGTATATAGATGACATTCTACTCATTGGGAATGATGTAGGAATGTTAATTACGGTGAAAGTATGACTTTCACAACAATTCTCCATGAAAGATCTTAGAGAAGCCACTTATATCTTGGGACTTCGAATCTATAGAGACAGATTGAAGAGGATAATAGGATTATCCCAATCTACTTACATTGACAAAATAGTCAAAAGATACAATATGGAGAACTCCAAGAAAGGAAATGTTCATTTCTGGCACAGAGTCACTCTCTCCAAGGGCATGTCTCCTAAGACTCCCGAGGAGATTGAGGGCATGAAGGAGATCCCTTTGCCTCAGCCGTAGGGAGCATCATGTATGTCATGCTGTGCACTCGTCCTGACATTGCTCAGGCAGTTAGTGTGGTAAGTAGAAACCAGTCTAACCCAAGACAGGAACACTGGACAACTGTGAAAAACATACTAAAATACCTTCGAAGGACAAAAGAGTTTTGTCTGGTATTCGATGATAGAAAGTCTACATCTAGGTACATCTTTACGATGGGAGCCTGTACAATTAGCTGAAAAAGTAGTGAACAAGGTTCCACCGCAGATTCCACGACTGAAGTTGAATACATTGCCGTAGGTGAAGCTTCTAAAGAAGCCGTCTGGATGAAGAAGTTCATTCAGGAATTAGGAGTAGTTCCTGTTAGACAGTGTATGCCCTTAGCTCTAATCAGAATGATGTACCTTATGACATTTAATGTAAATGAATAAAGTACATATTTGATTCATGTTATTGTGGTGTGTTTCTGTGTAATACCCTTAAACTGGACACATATGAGACTTGTGTTAGTTTAGAATCTACACAGCCGTTGGATTGATCTGGGGAGATTTATCCTGTCAAGGCTAACACTGATGTGCCGCTAAGTTGGTTGGGGTGGTTTGTCTCAGCTGCCAGGGTGAGACTTGAGGTACATGTAGTGTGAATTTTCTTGAAACCCTAAACCGGACCAGAATTCCATTATTGCCTTGGACCTTGGAGATAGATGGGCAAAATTTGAATGTTACACTTGACCCCTAGACTCGATATGCCAATCAGTGAGGTTGGGCAAAACTACACTAGGTGTTGGATTGGGTTGTCTTTGATATGCCAATCAGTGAGATCCTTAGAGGGGTCAAAACCTGGGTATCTTGGGATAGTATGAGGATTCATCTGAGTGGGTGATCATAGTGAAAGGATTTGCCCCTTTGTCGAATAAAGTGAATGATCGGGAAAATGCACTCTCTCGGATGGAAACCTAAACTGTCGGCAGTGGATTTCAAATGTGTTGAAATTTGGTTTTGCAAAATATATTTATATAGAGATATACTTATATATTATGGTTTCAAAATATTTGCAAAAGGTTTTAGTTCCCGGGATCCATGTGAGCAGAGAGTGCAGCACTGTACCTTGTAGCCGAGGGAGAGTTCCTCTCTTGTCGGGCAGTGTTTGATCATTATGGGCTGAGAGGTTAAGTGTAAGACCATTAAAGGTAATACCTAATGGGCTAATATTGCATCTGGCCATAGTCCTTGGGTTTTCATAAGGTGGTTGGAGCCAATGACCATTTAGTGTAAATGTTGGGCCCATTAAGAGCCCAAGGTGATGGACTTAGGGGTTCATTGTGTTCTACAGTGAATTCGGCCAGACCTTATAACAAAGGATAGGCTAAACCCATGTGGCTGATGTGTAGATTAATGTTTGGGTCCTACGCCATACAAAGAGAGCCAAGATAGCCAGCATTAAAAGGAAGTGAGGCTTAAAGCTCAATGGGACTAAAAGCCCATTTCGAGCTGGGTTAATTGGATTAATTAAATAGGGGCAGATCTGGGTTTGGATCAACAAATAAGGATAAGAGGATAAGTCTTATCCACTTAAAGAGTCCCAATCCAAATAAAGAGTTGGATCAGGAAACTCCTAATTTGATTAGTAATAAGCTGATCTTGAACTACAGATAAGATGAGGGATTATCCTTATCACTAAAAAGAATCTAGATCCAAATAAAGATTTGGTTCCAAATCAGATTAGGAGACTGTCACTTTAAGGCTATAAATAGAGAGTTGGGTGGACCTGAAAAAGACACACAATACATAGAGAAGACAACTCAGTTAGACTAGTCTTGCCTTCAGTTCTTTCTTTGCCTGCTCTTGCTGTCCCACCCTATTCGATCTCCAATTCTTGGATCTGATCATGATTTGATCTTGATATTGTTTCTTGTTAGAAGAAACAATTTTGAAGTTGTTCTCACTACCCCATTCGATTCTTTCTGATGAATCACAAGTTCTTGGTGAAGAACTAGCTGTTGATCCTGCCTCATCGTAAGCTGTGTCATCTTCAGTGGAGGGAGGATTTGGTACACTCTTTGGGCGTGAACACCTACGTTGGGAGGAGTTTTTTGCGTGAATTCCGTATTAGGTATATCCCTCCCTAATCTTGGTTTTAGATTTGGTCCGGTTTGGTTACAAGAACGAACCTTGATAATGCAGCTTTCTAAATTGGGAATAGGATTCCCGGATGGGGGTAAAGAAATTTTTGAAAATTTGCCCAAGCTTCCTGTAGGGTTCGACCATTCATATGATGGATCTCCCATTTCTTCAGTGGTAGCATATCCAGGTTTAAGTCTTGAATCAAATTAGATCATATTTGAATTTGCGCAAATGGGCGGAAAGTGTTCTACCCGGTTTGCACAGTTAGCATTTTTTTTGGGAATTGGTTCCCAAATTATGGGCAGATTATCTGGAAAATAAATCTTTATTATTCTATTATATTTATAGAATTGTTCTGTGAATGTTTCTCAAATTCTTGGGCTGCACATGTGATGGAGATCGAATCTTTTTGGTGCCAAGATTGGCGCACCCTGCTATTTTTTTTTCTATTCAATTTGGTCTGTAAATAATTTTTTTTTTTATTTTTAGACAAATTGTATAGGAATTCAATGTGATGTAATAATAGAAAAATTAGGTTTTTCTATTTTATTTCAATCTAGAGATTGCTGGAGTGCGCAACAGAGGAGATGAAGATTTCGCAAAAAGAAGTTCTTTGCAGGTTTGTAGGATATCCAAGAAAATCACAGTGCATCCCTCTGATTGCATTTACTTGATAATTTGGTTATCTTGAATTAATTTATTTTTCAGATCATTATTCTTGAATTAAATCTTGAACTGGACACCAAAACTTGGGCCGATTTGTACCAGATTTGGTCCAAACTGGTTGGACCAAATTGTTGGTTCAATGGGGTTGGTTTTTCTAACCCTAATTCAATTTAGGCCAGAGGGTTGATGGCCCACTTCAAGTTTTAATTCGTCCCACTAGTTTTCTCCAGAAATGTATCGTTAAACACCCCAAACCACCAGTTTAAACATTTATAATTTTAACCAATTCTCAAACAACTACTAATGTTGTAAATGGGTGAGAATGGGTCGTATCCATAGGGAAGCAAGTGAAAAATTAATATATACTTAGATCCGGACAAGAAAATGCATTCGAGAATGGCAGAAAATACAAAAATAAAATCTATTATTTCTGAAAGTAAATGTTTCAAATTTAAACAAGACATTAAATAAAAATCAGAATTTAATAAAGTATGGGAATCAATAAAGGAAATAAAAGAAATAAATAAAAAAATGATCCAAAATCTAGATCCGGTGGTGGTAGCTGCAGATTGGCCTGACAACTTGCAAAAGCCCCTCCTGACAAGAACCGGGCGTCTATCCTTTCTACAACCCTCAAACCCCTTGAGACACCTTAGCCTTGAACCGAACAAATTCAGATATGCAAAGTAGAGAAACGAACAAGAATTAAATCTAAAAGATTGCAGAAATAAAAATAACAAAAAAGAAAAGAATGGATGATCAGATCCAGTGGCGGTAGTTGCAGAATGGTTGAACAGCTTGCAGGAACCCCTCCTGACAAGATCTAGGCATCCTCCCCTTCTACAACCCTTGAACTCCTCAAGAAACCTTAGCCTTGTTAATTGGGTGAATTGACCAACCCCTTCTACAGGGCCCTTGGGGTCCTTTTTATAGAGAAGGGTAAATATAACTGGAATTAGAGAGAAAGAGGGGGCAACAACTGGGTTTTAGCAAAAATATGGGTGCCCTAGGGTTTCTAATGGATGGCTAAGATGGTTTTGGGGTGATCCTATGGCTGAAAATAAAAGGAGAAGGCACCCAATATTATGTAGGGCTGAGATTTGGGCGCCCAGAAATGGATGGTGTAGATTAGAACATCTAGGGTTGAAGGGTTAAGATTAAGAGAATAGGTGGTGCCCTAGATTGAATGGTTAGGATATAAGATGGATGGAATGGCTGAGATTTAATGGTGGTGAGCTGAATGATGAGGATTGGAAGTTAGGTGGCTCCTAGGGTTAGAATGCTAAAAAGAGAGTGCCGTAGAATGGATGGTGGAAATTATAAGGGATGGAAGGTGAAGATTTAGCATTTAGGGGTGGCTAAGGTTTGTTAAGAGTGAAAAGAATGGGTTAAAAGGCGCTCTAAGGTTTGCTAAGGCGTGGGGAGCATGCTAAATAGACCTGTTGATGGGCCGGGTGGCCCGATGGGCTGGCCCGGGCCGACACCCGGACGGGCTTGAACATGCTTATAGGCCCGCAGGCTTAAAGTCAGGCCAAAAAGCTCGGCCCGCAATAAATTCAAGCCGGGCTCAGGTTTTGTCAAAATAGCCCGGCCCGAGCCCGTCCCGACCCGACCTAATATTAAACTTAAAATTAGTTATGTCATTATGTCCATTTGAATAATTTTTTTTGATTTAAGAATGTAAAATTGTGTTTTAAAATATAAAAGAAAGGGAAAAATACCATCTTGTAGGCCCATTGTTCATTTAAATAGAAAATAAAATACTATATGAATTTTTAATTCTAATTTGAATAGCGAAAATTGTTTTTTTTTTCAATTAGGTCGGGCTTCGGGCTCAGGCTTTTTACCAGGGTCGGGCTCGGGCCCAAGTTATAGGCCCGTTGGTCGGGCCGGGCTTGGGCTCAGGCCTAGTATATTTTCATTAGTGACAAGTGAAAGCCTGGCCCGAGCCTGACCCGGCCCGACCCATGAACATGTCTAATGCTAATACAGTAGGAGGGGTGCGAAACTGGGTTAAGCAGCTAGGAGGCACCCTCCTGATTTCAGTTTTTCACAAAAACACCCCCTCTCTCAACTGGACTTCACACCAGCTTCACAACATTGAAATTAACTGGGAAAAGTGTTAGACAGTTTTGTATGCCCTTAGCTTCAATCAGAATGATGTACTTTATGAGTTTATTGTAAATGAATAAAGATACATATTTGATTCATGTTCCCTTGGTATGTTTTCTGTGTAATACCCTTAAATTGGACACTTAATGAGACTCGTGTTAGTTTAGAATGTTCACAGCCAGTGGGTCGGTCTGGGGAGACCTATCCTGACAAGGCTGACACTGTAGTGCCACCAAGTCGGTTGGGGTGGCTTGTCTCAGCTGCCAGGGTGAGACCCTAGGCACATACAGTGTAGGATTAATTGAATCTTTGAACTGAACCAGATTTCCAGTATTGCCCTGGACCTTGGAGATTGATGGGCAAAACTGGAAAGTTACACCCGACCCCTAGACTCGATTATGATACTGCACTAGGTGTCGGATTGGGCTATCTTTGATGTACCAATAAGTGAGATCCTTAGCGGGGGTCAAAACCTAGGTATGTTGGGACAGTCCGAGAATTCATCTGAGTGGGTGATCATAGTGACAGGATCAGCCCCTTTGTCGGACAAAGGTAATGATCGGGGATGCACTCTCACTGATGGAAACCATGACTGCCAGCAGCCGATTTCAACCGTTGAGATTTGTTTTGCAAAATATATTTTATATAAGATATAAAAGTATATATATGGTTTCTAAAATGTTTGCAAGAAGGTTTTAATTCCCGGGATCCATATGAGTGGAGAGTGCAACACTGTTCCTTGCAGCCGAGGGAGAGGTCCTCTCTTGTCGGGCAGTGTATGATCATTATGGGCTGAGAGGTTAAGTGTAAGACTATTGAGGATAATTCCTGATGGGCTAATCTTGCATCTGCCCACAGTCCCTGGGTGTTACAAGGTGGCTTGGCCCAGGGACCACTTAGTGTAATTGTTGGGCCCATAGAGCTCATTTGATGGGTTTCAGGGGGTACACTGTCTTCAGCAGTGCATTCGGCCAGGCCTTGTAACAAAGGCTGGGCTGAACCCATGTGGCTGATGTGTAGATCAATGCTTGGGTCCCACGCCATACAAGGAAGCCCAACTGGGCAGCAATTTGGAAGGTTTTTTGAGTACATAACCTTAATGGGCCTTAAGCCCATTTCGAACTGGGCTGATTTGATCAGTCATCTAAAGGGGGCGAATTCTGAAGTGGGTCAGCTAAAAGGATTGGGCTTAGACCCTATCCACTCAGAGTCCAAGATCTAAATAAGATTTAGATATGGAAACCTCCTAATTAGACTAGGAGACAGCTGATCTGATCTGCAGATAAGATAAGGATTATCCCTTATCACTAAGGGACTTCTAACCCAAATATGATTTGGAATTAGCAACTCCTAATCTGATTAGGAGCTGATCCCTTTGAGATTATAAAAGGGGAAGGGGCGGCAGCCTTGAAAAAGACAATAACATCAATAGCATTCTTCTCTTTAAGAAAGAGAGATTAAGAGATTTCCTGCATACTGCGAATTCTCTTCTGCCGCCACCTTCCTGCCATTGCCATTCCTTCAGTTCGATCTCCAGTTCTTGGGAGCAATCAAGATTGGATCTTGATTTCAATCTTTTGGGAAAAGATTGATTGGAGCTGTACTCACAAGCCGTCCAGTTGATTCTTGCGAAGGGTCAAGTTCTTTTGAAGAACATTGCTGATTCTGCTCCATCCTTCACTGCGCCATCTTTAGTGGGAGCTGATTTTGGATCCTTCCTTGGGCGTGAACACCTCCATTGGGAGATAGTATTTCTCCGTATCAGGTATTATCCTCTCCCACTCCTTTTGGTTCAGATCTGGTTCAGTTTATGGTTCAAGATTGATCTTTGAAAATATGATTTTCTAAATAGAGAATACGATTCCCAGTTGAAGGGAGAGATAAAATTTTTGAAATTCGCCCCTTATTCCGCAATCTTTGGGCGTCCATAGGATGGATCTCTCATCCCTTCAAAAAGGACACAATTTGACTACTCTAAGGTCGAAATTACCCCTGAGTTGATAACCTTAAGGCATCAAAATGCCGAGTTATCACCCACCTCTGTAAAAACCCAGTTTTAATATGATAAAACTGAATCAACCCTGATTTGGCTACATGGTCCGAACTGCTTTTTGTAATACAACCCATGTACCTAGATAATGTTATATGATAACATTATGGGCTCTGTTGGGCTGATACTGATTTAATCTAAATAATTAAGGGTTTTACAGATATTTTAATTGATTGGATCAATTTGTTTCATGCATGTGATGTATGGATGTGTGATGTGCTACGTACATGGGCCATAAATACTTGGCCCATGTTAATTCGATGGTGTCTCTCTTGCACACCATGGCTGAATGCACATCATTGCCATGGTGTCGATAAGATCATTGGATGATCTCCCCATTTGATGGCCCTACATCAGCTTCCTCCCCAAGAGAAACCATGTGGAACCCTAGCCATTTAGGGCCCATTTAAATCTGGCTTTGGGAAAGTCAGTGGGAGTCACTTTGGTTTGACCTAAATAAAACTAGGGCATAATATTTCATTCCCTCCACTGAAATATAAGTGCATGTGATGGGAAGATTCATATGATGAACTCTCTAAAGGCCTTCCTTCATTAGCGTGAAGATGGGTCATTCAGTAATGAGGAGATGCATCATATAATTGGGCTATCCATTTATTGTTGGATATGTTGGATTGCTCATGGTACCTTAGCATTCACGAATATAATGGTAAGCACTTATTGGATAGAAATGTTTAACCTAAAATGGCAATGAACCTTGTCTGACAAAGGCCAAAGGGAAAGCTTATGAGATGAGTGGATGTGATCCTTCACAGAAGGTGGTGGCATTATGTAGCTGAAATAGTTGGCTCCATGCATTGTATGTGGTGTTCCACATTTTCAAAGACATAGTTCGCAGTCTCCGTCACTGAGATAGGAGGGAAATCTTAGAGATGAATAAATGAAAATGGAACATAGATTAAAAGCCATATCTTTGTAGATAACATGAATGAAATCAGGTTGTGGACTAATATTTGCTTTGCCTTTTCTCAGAAATGGCAAACGGACAATTCACCAAACTGTTAGACGATAATAAGCTTAAGAGCCCAAATTATGCTAACTGGTATTGTAACCTTGTGTTGGTTCTGACGTCCAAGAAATTGGACAAAGTTGCTAAAAAGCTTGCTCTGGATCATCCAGGTGATTGGGCTTTTGAGGCCTGCAGGAGGGAATATCAAGAATGGAAAGAGAAAAACTCTCTTACTTGATGCTACATCATAGCTTCCTTAGACAATCAGATACAACAATAGTTCGATCAGATCGAAGTGTTAAAGGATATCTTGGATAGTCTAAGGACTATGTATGAGGAGCATAATCATTCTACTCGTCAGAAGGTTGTAAACATCTAGTTCTACTCGTCTAAGGACAATCCAAGAACCATCTAGTTCATGACCATTGTCTTAAGATGATGGGATACATCAATGAATTGGTGGCTCTTGGATTTAGGTTAGATCATGTAACCAAAGTTGATGCCATCCTGAACTCTTTGCCTCGTTCCTTCAATAAGTTCTTAATGAATTACAATATGAACAAGCAAAATGTTAGCCTTTAGGAAATCAACAATATGTTGTAGAGGGCCGAAGAACTGATAAAGAAGGATGATCCCATAGCCATGCTTGTTGAAGGTGGCAAATCAGGCAAGAAGAAGAGAAAGACAAAGAAGAAACCTCAGAAGAAAATTAACAAGACTAAAAAGCAGAAGAAGGACAAGGAATAAGAGGCTTGTCACTTCTGCAAGCAGACCAGCCACTGGAAGAAGAATTGTCCTCAATACCTGGAGACCAAGAAACAAGGTAATTTCAAATCCTTTGTCAGGAGACCAATATGTTGGTCACTTCTGCTTCCTGGTGTATTGACTCTGAGGCTTCTACTCAATCATGTCATACATTGCAAGGGTTCAGGACAAGTAGAAGACTGAGTGACGGAGAAGTGATTCTTTACTTGGGGACTTCTGCAAGTGTTACGACTACAACCATAGGAACTGTAGAATTATATTTCAGAGAAGGAATAGTTACATTAAAAGATTGTCTTTATGTACCATATTTGAGAAGAAATTTGAATTTTGTTTCAAAATTGTGTGCAGATGGTTATTCTGTTCTTTTTAGTAATGTGATTACTATCAACAGAAATAACAAATTCCTCGCATATGGAGAACTTGAGAATGGTCTCTATGTTCTTCATCTTTCTCTGCAAACAAATATAACCGAAACTATGTCGGATAATAACCCCAAGAAAAAAACCCGTGATACAATTAATCCCACGTGCCTGTGGCTTTACCGAATTGGCCACATTAATATAGATCGTATTATAAGGTTGGTAAAGGATGGTCATTTGGATTTTCTAACTATAGAAGATCTTCCAACCTATGAACCTTAGCTTCAGGGTAAGATGACAAAACGACCATTTAACGGTAAGCCTGAAAGATCAACAAGCACGCTTGACCTTATACACATACTGATGTATATGGTCCCATGAATGTTAGGACATGTAACCAGCATGATTATTTCATAACATTTACCAACGATCATTCTCGGTATGGTTATGTGTACCTAATGAGACACAAGTCTGAATCATTTGAAAAGTTCAAAGAGTTTAGGCAAGAGGTTGAGAAACAGTTAGGGAGACACATTAAGGCCCTTCAATTAGATCGAGTAGGCGAATATCTCTTTGACAAATTCATGGACTACTTAAAGGAAAATGGGATAGTATCACAACTAGCTCCTCCTGGTACACCACGGTTAAACGATGTGTCAGAGAGGAAGAATTGGACTTTATTGTGTTAGACAGTGTATGCCCTTAGCTCCAATAAGAATGATGTACCTTTCGACAATTAATGTAAATGAATAAAGTACATATTTGATTCATTTTATTATGGTGTGTTTCTGTGAAATACCCTTAAATTGGACACATATGAGACTCATGTTAGTTTAGAATCTTCACAGCCGTTGGATAGATCTAGGGAGATTTATCCTGCTAAGGCTGACACTGATGTGCCGCTAAGTTGGTTTGGGTGGCTTGTCTCAGCTGCCAGGTGGAGACCTGAGGTAAATGTAGTGTGAGTTTTCTTGAAACCCTGAACTGGACTAGAATTCCAGTATTGCCCTGGAGCTTGGAGATTGATGGGCAAAACTGGAATGTTGCACCTGACCCCTAGACTCGATTATGATACTGCACTAGGTGTCGGATTGGGCTGTCTTTGATATGCCAATCAGTGAGATCCTTAAAGGGGGTCAAAACCTAGGTATGTTGGCATAGTCCGAAAATTCATCTAGGTGGGTGATCATAGTGACAGGATCAACCCCTTTGTCGGACAAAGTGAATGATCGGGGATGCACTCTCTCTTATGGACACCAAAGCTGCCGGCAACCGATTTCAATCGTTGGAATTTGTTTTTGCAAAATATATTTATATAGAGGTACACACACACAAAATATATTTACGATTTCAAAATATTTGCAAAAGGTTTTAATTCCTGGGATCCATGTGATTAGAGAGTGCAACATTGTTCCTTGCAGCCAAGGGAGAGGTCCTCTCTTGTCGAGCAGTGTTTGATCATTATGGGCTGAGAGGTTGAATGTAAGACCATTGAGAGTAATACCTGATGGGCTAATCTTGCATCTGCCCACAATCCTTGGGTTTTTATAAGGTGGCTTGACCTAGGGACCATTTAGTGTTAATGTTGGGTCCATTAAGAAACCAGGGTGATGGACTCAGGGGTTCACTGTCTCCTACAATGAATTCAGCCAGGCCTTGTAACAGAGGCTGGGATGAACCCATGTGGCTGATGTGTAGATTAATGTTTGGGTCCCATGCCATACAAGGATACCCAACTGGGCAGCAGTTTGGAGGATAAGTGAGCACATGGACTTAATGGGCCTAAAGCCCAAATCAAACTGGTTGAATGTGATTAATTAAAGAGGGGCGGTTCTGGGATTTAGATCAGCAGATAGGATAGGGAGTTATCACTATCCACTCGGAGAGTCCAGATCCAAATAAAGATTTGGATTAGGAAACTCCTAATGAGATTAGGAGGGCTGATCTTTATCTGCAGATAAGATAAGGGATTATCCTTATCTATTAAAGAGAGTCCAGATCCAAATACAAGATTTGGATTAGGAAACTCCTAATGGGATTAGGAGAAACTCTTTTTAAGGCTATAAATAGAGGAGAAGGGCAAACCCTATTTCAACCCAATCAGATTACAGATTCAAGAGAGAGGACAACATACAGCTTGACTGCTTCTGTCTTCTGCTCTTGCTCTCTCCTGCTCCTGCCGGCATACCAGTTCGATCTCCACCTGTGGGAGTGATCAAGAAGAGTTGATATTACTTTTGGCAAAAAAGGTAATCTGAAGTTGTGCTCACTAGCCCTCCATCACATTCTTGCTGAAGAATCAGGTTCTTGCTGAAGAGCCATCCTGTTGATTCTGCTTTATCCTACACCATGTCATCTTCGGTGGAAGCAGTCTTTGGATCTATCCTTGGGCGTGAACACCTTCATTGGAGGTTATTGTTTCTTCGTATCAGGTATAACCCTCCACTCCCTTTTGGTTTTAGATCTAGTCTGGTTTAGGTTCAAGATTGATCATTGAAAATGCAGATTCCTAAAATAGGGAATGTGATTCCCACGTGGGAGAGAGAAATTTTTGAAATTTCGCCCAACCTTCCTGTAGGGTTCGGCTATCCATATGATGGATCTCTCATCCCTTTAGTGGTATCAGAGCTAGGTTTAAATCTTGAACCAAGATTAACAAGATTTGGAACTACGCAAATGGGCAGAAGGCGTTCTACCCGATTTGCGCAGATTAGCGATTTTCTAGGAAATCGGTTCCCAGATTTTGGGCGATAGATCTGAAATTAAATATTTATAAATCTGAATTATATTTAGAATTGTTCTGCATATTTTTCTTGATTTTTGGATTTTTCGTACGGTGGAGATCAAAATCTTTAATGGCACAAGAAATCTGCGTTTTTGTTGTTCTTTTACATTCTTGGCCTGTAAATAATTTTTTTTATTTTTTATTTTTATCATAATGTATAGGAATTCAATTTTATGTAATATTAATAGAAATTAGGTTTTCTATTTTATTCCACTCGAAATTGAAGTAGAAAATGCAAGGAGGAGATTTTCGCAGATTGGGGTTCATCTATCTGCGATTTGTAGTTTTAGAAATTGTATGCTACAATCTAACTTTTGTTTTGCAGGGTAGGAGTCCTACGAACAGCCCTCCTACTGATTCTTAAATGTCTTGTATCAGTAAGTTAATTTCAGATCATGTTCTTGAATTAAATCTTGAATTAAAAATCAAACCCTAGACCCATTCGAACCAAATTAGACCAAATTGGTTGGACCGAATCTGTGGTTCGATGGGGGCTGTTCTCAGCCCTAATTTTTCACTCATGTGTCCTGGACTTGATGGTTAATTGCAAGATGCAATTCGGCCCATACCTATAAAACCCAGTTTTAATGTGTTAAAATTGCTTTAGCCAATTTTCAGCATAAAAGCTATATGGGCCGTACTGCTCTTTGCAAGTCAGCCCATATACCTAGATAATATTAATCAGTAATACTGTGAATCTTTATGGGCTTTAATTATGGGTTTTACAGTTATTAATTGATTGGATCATTTATGATGTTCCTGCATGTGATGTATGGATGTGTGATGTACAACGTTCATGGGCCATTAGTGCTTGGCCCATGCTGTAACGATAGTGGCTCTTGCGCACACCATGGCTGAATGCACGTCATTGCCATGGTGTCCTTAAGATCATTGGATGATCTCCCTTCGTGGTGGGCCCCACACCATCTTCCTCCCCAAGAGGAACCGTACGGAACCCTATCCGTGCGAAACTGTGCGGAACCCTAGCCGTTTAGGGCCCAAAATTTGGGAACCAATTCTTAAAGAAACTGTAATTTGTGCAAATTGGGTAGAATGATTCTGCCTATTTGCGTAGGTTCCATTCAAGTCTAATTTGGTTCAAGAATGTGAACTTGACTCTGATACCACTGAAGAAATGGGAGATCCGTCATATGGATGGACAAACCCTACAGGAAGGTTGGGCAAAATTTCAAAAATTTCTTTCTTTCCCATCCGGGAGTCGTATTCCCTAATTTAGAAAACTGCATTTTCAAGGTTCGTTTTTGAAACAAAACCGGACCAGATCTAAAACCAAAGGAGGGAGAGAGAAATACTTGATATGGAATTAAAGGAAACTCTCAACATAGGTGGTCACGCGCTAAGAGGATACCAAATCCGTGTCCATTGAAGATGGCACAACATATGTTGAGGTAGAATCAACAAGAATGGTTCTTTAGCAAGAACCTAGGATTCTTCATTGAGCATCGAGCAGGGTGGTGTGAGCACAACTTCTAATTGTTTCTTCACCAAGAAACAATATCAAGAACACTTCTTGACCATTCTAGTAGGTGGAGATCAAACTGGGATGACGCCAAGAACTGAGGAAGCGAAAAGACTACAAAAAGAATTCCTTCTGTGGATTCGCCCCCTATTTATAATCCTTTCAGGATCAACTTCCTAATCTGATTAGGAATGAGATTTCCTAATCTAAATCTTGTATTTAGATATGCACTCTCAAGTTGGTAAGACTTATCTTATCCAACTACTAATCCCAGTCAGGTTATAAACGCAGAATTGCCCAATTTAATTAAACCATTTAAGCCCAGTTCGAAATGGGCTTTAGGCCCATTAAGTCATATTTCTTACCTAACCCATTATGTGTTGGCTAGTTTGATTCTCTTTGTATGGCGTTGGGACCCTAGCATTGATCTACACATCAACTTAACCATGTTTGAGATTTGTTTTTCTAAATATGTATATATATATATATATACTGTTTTAAGAAAATGTTTGCAAAAAGGTTTTAATTCTCAGGACCCATCCGAGTAGAGAGTCAACACTGCACCTTGTAGCCAGTGGAGAGGTCCTTTCCTGTCGGGCAGTGTTTGATCATTAAGGACTGAGAGGTTAAGTGTAAGAGACCATTTAGGGCTTTTTACCTGATGGGCTATGTCTTAGTTAACTCCATTGTCCTTGGGTCTTCATAAGATGGCTGGACTCAAGGATCATTTAATGTAAATGTTGGGCCCATTAAAATCTCATATTGATGGACTCAGGGGGTTCACTGTGCTTAACAGTGAATTTGGCTAGGCTTTTTCACAGAGGCTAGGCCAAACCCATATGGGCTTACTTAGGTTCATTGTTGAGGTCCCACACCATACAAAGTGAACCAAATGGGCCAAAAACTACCTAGGGATGTGAGACACTTGCTTAATGGGTGTAAAGCCCATGATTAATTGGATTAATCAAGTAGTCACATGACAAATTAAGTAGTCATGTGATTTGGGTGAATATGGATTTGGATAAGGGTCTGGATCAACTATTAGGATAAGAGGATAAGTCTTATCCACTTTGAGAGTCCAAATCCAAATAAATATTTGGATTAGGAACCTCCTAATTCGATCAGGAGTGGTGATCCTTAAGGCTAAGAAAAGTGGAGATCGAATATGCTTTAGATCACTCTACTCTCAATTCTCTCTTAGTTCTTGCTGCCCTAGAAACCCTAATTCGCCCTCCAGTTCTTGGACTGATATTGATCAGCTATGACTTCCAATTTTTGCAAGAAAATATCAGAACCAATTCTTGTTCACCTCCCTTGTTCGATCCAAGGTGTTGGATTACAGTTTTGCTGAATACTATGTTGCTAAACCGACTTGAATTCAAGCTGTGCCATTTTCAGTGGAAGCTAATTTTGGGACTCACTTTTTGTGTGAACTACCGCTTTGAGAGCTACATTTGTGGAATCCGTATCAGATATACTTCTCCATTTTCTTTTGGTTTCAAATCTGGTCCAGTTTTGGTGCAAGAATGATCCTAGAAAAATGTAGTTTTTCTAAAACTGGGAATACGATTCGTAGAAGGTTGCAAGAAAATTTTTGAATTTTCGTCCAGCCATCTAGCATGGTTCGACCATCCATATGATGGATTTAACCTTCCATTAGTGGTATTAGAGCCAAAGGTTCAATGTTGAACCAAAATAGATCAGATCTGAACCAAGACCAAAATCGACAGATCTAGTCTAGCCGATTTGCTCAGTTAGCAGTTTTCTGAGAAATCGGTTCTCATATTTTGGGCGATTTGATTTGGAATTGTTTTTATTATATTCTGATATAATTATAGAATTGTTCTATTGTTTTTCTTTGGTTCTTGGGCTGTCTGTGTGATGGAGATCGAATTCTTTGTTGGCGCCAAGATCTGTGCACCTGGAAATTATTTATTTGATCATTGGTTTGTAAATAATTTTTTTCTTTTTAGAAAAAATGTATTAGGATTTATTCTGATGTAATAAATAAAAAATTATGTTTTTTCTATTTTTTTTTACATTGGAAGACTTGTTGGAGCGCACGAAGAAGAAGGAGGATTTTGCAGAAAATCTATAATTTGCGATTAACAGTTTTTTTGTAGGTTTGCAATTCATCCGGATCAGATTCGGACTATCACATTTGCTGCCCTGGATTGTTTATTTTTTTCTATGATTGATTGTCAATACTCAGCTGTTAAAAATTTTATATCAATTTATTATGAATTGTTGCATGTTTTGGACACCAAACCCTAGGTCGATTTGACCTAGTTTGGTCCAAACTAGTTGGACCGAACCAATGGTTCGATGGGGTCTGATCACAGCCCTATGGGTCATGATTTAAGTGGCTAAAAATTGGTTATGGGCCAAGGGTTTGATGGCCCACTACATGGACCAATTCGGCCCCCTCTTGAAAACCCAATTTATGTTAAGTTAAAGCACATTAGACCATTTCAGCATAATTACTATGTGGGCCAAATTGCTTTTTGCAGTTTTGCCCATACACTAAGATGAAATTATTGGATAATTTTTGGGCCTAAATGGGCTGATTGTGGGTTAACTTAAATTAATTAGGGTTTTACAAGCCTTTTGATTGATTGGATCAATTTGTGATTGTGCTTGTGCTTGTGATGTGCTGAAGGTGATTCGTTCATGGGCCATATGTGGTTGGTCCATGTTTAGATGTATGTGGCTCTCTGCTAACATCACGGCTAAATAAATATCATTGCCATGATTCCCATAGATCATTGGATGATCTTCCCTTTTCGATGGGGCCCTGATCAACTTCCTCCCCAAGAGGAACCCTATAGAACCCTAGCCCGTTAATGGGCCCATTTGAATATGACTTTATGAAAGTCAGTGAGAGCCACTTTGGTATGATGTAAATCAGACCTAGAGACTGTTTGCTTGTTCCCTTCGGATTAATAGAAGTGCAAAGAGATCGGGAATATTATATGATGAATTCTCTAAAGGCCTTCCATCATTAGCATGAAAACGGGCTGAATCGGTGGGTGGAGATGCACCATAAAATTGGGCCATCCATTTTGCTGGTTCAGTCAGTGCAATTGCTTCATGAGAAGATAGGGACGTCATAGATTGAGGTGGGTGAAGGGATGAGAGATACATCATATGGATGGCTGAACCTTGTAGGAAGGTTGGGCAAAATTTAAGAAATTTCTCTCTCTCCCATGTAGGAATCACATTCCCTCTTTCAGAAAATTGCATTTTCAATGATCAATCTTGAAACCAAACTGGACCAGATCTGAAACCAAAAGGGAGTGGAGGGATATACTTGATATGAAGTAATAATAACCTCCAATGAAGGTGTTCACGCCCAAGGAAAAATCCAAAGGCTGCTTCCACCGAATATGACACAGTGCATGATGAAGCAGAATCAGCAGGACGACTCTTCAAGAAGAACCGAATTCTTCAGCAAGAATGTGATTTAGGGCTAGTGAGCACGACTTCAGATTACCTTTTCTACCAAAAGGTAATATCAAGAACCCTTCTTGATCGCTCCCACAGGTGAAGATCAAACTGGTATGGCGGCAAGAGCAGGAAAGAGCAGAAGATAGGAGAAGTCGAACTGCAGATTCTTCTCTCTTTGTAATCTCTGAACTGAGAATTGCAAGTTGGAGGTTCTCCCTGCTCCTTTATTTATAGCCTTTAAAGAGAGCATCTCCTAATCCCATTAGGAGTTTCCAAATCCAAATCTTGTATTTGGATTTGGACTCTCTTTAAGAGATAAGGATAATCCCTTATCTTCTATGCAGATAAAGATCAACCCTCATAATCTAATTAGGAGTTTCCTGATCCAAATCTTTATTTGGATCTGGACTCTCTGAGTGGATAGGGACAATTCCTTATCCTATCTTCTGATCTAAATTCCAAAACCGCCCCCTTTCAATTAATCTCATTAAGCCAATTCGAATTGGGCTTTAGGCCCATTAAGTCCATCTGCTCACTTACCCTCCAAACTGCTGCCCAGTTGGATATCCTTGTTTGGCGTGGGACCCAAACATTGATCTACTCATCAGCCACATGGGTTCATCCAAGCCTTTGTTACAAGCCCTGGCCGAATTCATTGTAGGAGATAGTGAACCCTTGAGTCCATCACCATGGGCTCTTAATGGGCCCAACATTTACACTAAATGGTCCTTGGGTCAAACCACCTTATAAAAACCCAAGGACTGTGGGCATATGCAAGATTAGCCCATCTGGTATTACCCTCAATGGTCTTATACTTAACCACTCAGCCCATAATGATCAAACACTGCTCGACAAGAGAGGACCTCTCCCTCGGCTGCAAGGTACAGTGCTGCACTCTCTACTCACTTGGATTCCGATAATTAAAACGTTTTACAAACATTTTGAAACCATAATATTTATATATGTATATCTCTATATAAATATATTTTGCAAAACAAATTCCAATGGTTGAAATTGACTGCCAACAGTTTTGGTTTCCATCAGAGAGAGTGCACCCTCGATCATTCACTTTGTCCGGCAAAGGGGTTGATCCTGTCACTATGATCACCCACTCAGATGAATTCTTGGACTGTCGCAACATACCAGGTTTTGACCCCCTCTAAGGATCTCACTGATTGGCATATCAAAGTTAAGCCCAATCCAACACCTACTGCAGTATCATAATCGAGTCTAGGGGTCTAGTGTAACATTCCAGTTTTGCCCATCTATCTCCAAGGTCTAGGGCAAGAACTGGAATTCTGGTCCGGTTCCGGGTTTCAAGAAAACCCACACCTCATGTACCTTAGGTCTCACCCTAGCATCTGAGACAGGCCACCCCAACCAACTTGGCGGTAGTTTAAGGGTATTACACAGAAACACATCATAATAACATGAATCAAATATGTACTTTATTCATTTACATTAAATGTCATATTGTACATCATTCTGATTGGAGCTAAGGGCATACATTGTCTAATAGTGGGAGAGGCCTATCCTAAAATGGAAGACTCTTTCACGGTACCTTGGGGTCCATGATATGACGGGTCAGCATTTACCAGACAGAAAGATTTAACCTAAAATGGCAATGAACCTTGTCTAGTGGAGGCCAAAGGGAAAGCTCATTGGGTGGGTGGATACTAGAACCTTCACAGAAAGGGGTGGGGCTTTGCAGCTGAAATAGTTGGCTCCATGCACCTATGTGATTTCCCACATTTCCAAGGACATGTACCATGTCCTTGTCACAGATAGGAGGCTTCTCCAAAATCTTTCATGGAGAATTGGTGTGAAAGCCATACTTTTACCGTAGTCAACATTCCTACATCATTCCCAATGAGTAGAATGTCGTCTACATACAGAATCAGAAACGTAACCTTATCCCCACTGGACTTCCTATAAACACAGGGCTCATCCGGGTTCTGCTCAAAGTCATACTTTTTGACGATAGAGTCAAACCAGATGTTCCAACTCCTAGAAGCTTGCTTAAGTCCATATATGGATCTATTTAACTTACATACCATGTGTTCCTGACCTACAACTGTGAAACCTTGTGATTGCTACATATAGATATCTTCAGTAAGATCTCCATTCAGGAATGCAGTTTTGACATCCATTTGCCAAATCTCGTAGTCATGGTATGTTGCTATAGCTAGCAGGATTCGAATGGATTTAAGCATGGCCACGGGCGAAAAGGTTTCCTCATAATCGGTGCCCTCTTTCTGAGTATACCCTTTCGCCACTAAACAAGCTTTGTAGGTCTCAACCTTACCATCGAGGCCCTTCTTCCTCTTATAGATCCATTTGCAACCAATTGCTTTTACCCCGGGGGGTGGATCTACTAGAGTCCAGACTCCATTGGTCTCCATTGAGTCCATCTCAGCTCTCATGGCATTTACCCACTTCAGGGAATCTATGTCCAACATTGCTTCCGCATAAGTCATGGGATCCTGATCATAGCCAAAACGGACTGTTGGCTTGGATACCTGAGTAGATCTTCTAGGTTGGTAAATACCTGGAACTTGTGGGACCCCTCCCACTGGTCCTGAGCTCTCCTCATCAAGAACTATTTCTAGACGATGGGTGTCCAGGGTATAATCACTCTCCAAGAATTGTGCATTTCGGTTGCAAAACACCTTCTGCTCACTTGGGTCATAGAATAGGTAACCCATAGAGCCTTTTGGGTAGCCTATGAATAGGCAACGACTGGTCTTGGATTCCAACTTGTTCGCACTCGTTCTTTTAACGTGTGCAGGACAACCCCAAATCTTCAAGTGTCTGACACTTGGTTTCTTTCCGGTCCAAAATTCGTATGGAGTATTTGGAAGCGATTTGGTTGGAACCTGATTCAGCACGTATATCGCAGTCTCTAATGCATAACCCCAAAAGGATGTTGGTAACTCTGAGTGTACGAGAAGTGACCAGACCATATCTAATAAGGTCCTATTCCTCCTCTCTGAAACACCGTTAATTTGTGGTGTAGCAGGAGGAGCTAACTGTGATACTATCCCGTTGATCTTCAAGTAGTCCCTGAATTCGTCAGAGAGATACTTGCCACCTCGATCTGATCGAAGGGCCTTAATTTCTCTCCCTAACTATTTCTCGACCTCTTGTCTAAACTCTTTGAACTTTTCAAAGGATTTAGACTTATGTCTCATTAGGTATACGTAACCATACCGAGAATAGTCATCGGTAAATGTAATGAAATACACGTGCTGGTTACGAGTCCTAACACTCAGGGGACCACATACATCACTATGTATAAGGTCCAGCGTGCTCGTACATCTTTCAGGCTTACCGTTAAATGGTCGTTTTGTCATCTTACCCTGAAGGCAAGGCTCACAAGTGGGAGATCTTCTATAGTTAGAAAATCCAAAGGACCATCCTTCACCATCCTTGTGATGCTGTCAACACCGATACGGCCAAGTCGGTAATGCCACAGGCACATGGAACTAACTGTATCATGGTTTCAATCATATGGATGGCCGAACCCTGCAGGTAGGTTGGTCGAAATTTCAAAGATTTCCTCTTTACTCATCTGGGAATCACATACCCTGTTTTAGAAAATCTGCATTTTCAAGGATCAATCTTGAACCATAAACCGAACCAGATCTGAGACTAGAAGTAGGAGAGGGATATACCTGATACGGAGAAACAATATCTCCCAATGGAGGTGTTCACGCCCAAGGAAGGAACCAAAGACTGCTCCGACTGAAGATGACACAGTGTAGGATGGAGCAGAATCAACAGTGTTCTTCCAAAGAACCAGATCCTTCACAAGAATCAGATGGACGGCACGTGAGCATGACTTCCAATCAGCCCTTTCACAACGGACTGAATTCAAGAACCGTTCTTGATCACTCCTACGGTCATTGAGATGCACTGACAATGGCGGCAGCGGCAGGGAGGCGGTAGGGAGAAATCAACGCAGTCTTACTGGATGTTGTTTTCTCTCTTCTGTAATCTTTTCTCTATAGCTGAGAATGTGTTAGAGGCTGCCGCCCCCTCCTCCTTTTATAACCTTAAAGGGATCAGCTCCTAATCCCATTAGGAGTTGCTGATCCAAATCTTATCTGGATCTGAATTCCCTTTAAGTGATAAGGATAAACCCTTATCTTATCTGCAGATTAGATTAGCCCTCTCCTAATCTTATTAGGAGGTTTCTAGATCTAAATCTCATTTAGATCTAGACTCTCTGAGTGGATAGGGTTAAGACCCTATCCTATCTGTTAATCTAATCTCAGATCCGCCCCTTAGTTTAACTGATCAAATCAGCCCAGTTCGAAATGGGCTTTAGGCTCAATTAGTATATGTGCTCACTTATCTTTCCAAACTTCTGCCAAGTTGGGATTCCTTGTATGGCGTGGGACCCAAGCCTTGATCTACACATCAGCCACAAGGGTTCAGCCCAACTTTTGTTAGAAGGTCTAGCCGAATTCACTAGAAAGCCCAGTGAACCCCTTGAGCCCATCATATGGACTCTATGGGCCCAACACTTACACTAAGTGGTCCCTGGGCCAAGCCACCTTGTAACACCTAGGGACTGTGGGCAGATGCAAGATTAGCCCATCAGGTATTACCCTCAATGGTCTTACACTTAACCTCTCAGCCCATAATGATCATACACTGCCCGACAAGAGAGGACCTCTCCCTCGGCTGCAAGGAACAGAGTTGCACTCTCTACTCACATGGATCCCGAGAATAAAAACCTTTTGCAAACAATTTGAAAACATAACATATATATATTTATATCCGTATATAAAATAGATTTTGCAAAAACAAATTTCAACGATTGAAATCGGCTGTCGACAGTCTTGGTTTCCATAAGAGAGAGTGCATCCCCGATCATTACCTTAGTTCGACAAAGGGGCTGATCTTGTCACTATGATCACTCATTCAGATGAATTCTCAGACTGTCCCAACATACCCAGGTTTTGACCCCCTCTAAGGATCTCACTGATTGGCATATCAAAGACAGCCTAATCCGACACCTAGTGCAGTATTATAATCGAGTGTAGGGGTCAGGTGTAACTTTCTAGTTTTTCCCATCAATCTCCATGGTCCGGGGCAATACTGAAATCTAGTCCGATTCAGGGTTTCAAGTAAACCTACACTGCATGTGCCTCGGGTCTCACCCTGGCAGCTGAGACAGGCCACCCCAACACTTGGCGGCACACCAGTGTCAGCCTTGGCAGGATAAATCTCCCCAGACTTATCCAACGGCTGTGAACATTCTAAACTAACACGAGTCTCATAAGTGTCCAGTTTAAGGGTATTACACTGAAACACACCACAAGAGCATGAATCAAATATGTATTTTATTCATTTACAATAAATGTCATAATGTACATCATTCTGATTGGAGCTAAGGGCATACAACTGTCTAACAAAGTTGATTTGGTAATTTTGATGTTTAATGACTTTGATCATTTTGATAATTTGATGAATTTGATAATTTTGATATTTGATGAGTTTGATACTTTGATATTTGATTGATCAGTTGATTTAATGAATTTGATAATTTTGATATTTGATGAATTTAATAATTTTGATATTTTATGAGTTGATGAATTCAATGAGTTTTGATTCTTGTATTTTAATGACTGGCATAATTTTTGGATGATATAGATTTTTGGATAAATTTGATGAATTTGTATAAAAAAAAAAGGAAAACTTGATAATTTTTGATTTGGATGAAAGAATTTTGGTTGGATAATACATAATACTTTGGATGATTTTAATGAATTTTGGATGAAAGAAAATTTTGAAGCAAGTAAATGCAAGTTTTTTTTGGATAATTTTGGATTTGGATGAAAGAATTTTGAATTATTATGGATTTGGATGAAAGCTTTTTGATGACTTGGGTGAAAGAACTTTGGATGAAATTGAGCTTTTATGCCCCCTCTTTTTTTTTTTTTGAATTTAGTAAACAAGGATTGGTTGAATTGTCAATGTTGACTCCTGACAAAACAATGGCATTCAAAAGGGGCCCACCTACCCTTAATGGAGTCTGAGATTTGAGAATAGAAACACTATTGGTTTTATAGATATGTGTCTTAGAAATATTAGATCATAACTAGAAATTCACTTTGGGAAATATTCGAGTGAGAGGTAGTTGCCTCTTCCGACTTGCTAAGAAAAAGAATTGCCCTTCTTTGTAATGAGGCAATCAAACTTCTTGTGCTTTGATGTGCTTAACCCAAGTTTTGAATGTGCCACTTCCACTCCTGGTTTAGGGTTTCTAGGTCCAACTCCCTTTTTTTACCTTTGGGATGCCCTTGTAAGTTTTCACCATTGTGGCTACCTGACCTGGAGTGATGGACGGATTTGAATATGAAGTTTGGAGTCGTCACCTAAATTTTTGGAGCTGGGAATTTAGGAAAACCCGGGATTTTTCAAGAAAAACATTTTGTTTTCTTGGTGACTTGTTGCTCAATGGATGAGATTCTTTGGGTCCGGGGACCAAGGTACGGTGTGGGAAGGTTTTAGGCAGCCCACACATGCCCGGTTAAACCGGCCTCTACTTCACCAATATTCCAAGGAAATTTTCATAATTTTGGGGTTGAAAACTAGTAAAAAGAAATAAATAACTTCAATCACTAAATTAAAGAATGAATAGAAATGAAACAAGTATCTAGGGGGCAAACAATGTTCTTTAAGGAAAGAAAAACTAGAATTGGAAGCAAGGGAATTAGGAAAATTGAATCAAAAGAGATTTATATTGTGTTTATGATAGATTATGAATCAAATGCATCATGCATGAGTTATCTAATCGGACATGGGGCAGAAAAGTAAAAAATGAATGCAAAGAACGATTCCCATTACAGTGCAAAAGAAAGATGGGTGATCCAAGAATACAGATGAGAAAATGACAAAACTGAATGAAACCAATTAAAGGAATGAAGACTAATTAAGTGACCTATGGCTCTAATGCAAAACGATGGGAAGAGTAATTAGGTATGATAACTGCGATGATAAAGGGCTTCCTAGGAATGATATTCGACAAAGAATGGTGACTAATTTACCTATTAAAACGATGATGAAAATGAGCTGATTATTGAATATGAGAGCATACGATCGAGAGTTTTAAGTGAGATAATAACCATACTTGCAATAAAAAAAATGTGAAATTGATGGATTTATTTGCTAATACTTTTTTTTAAGTAGAGAAAGTAATCTAATAAAGGAAAGGGAACTACACATGGCTGATCTGATGATGATGCAATCAAATGATAATTAACCTAAGCGAACCGATGGTTGGAATTTCATTGAAAAAAAAAAAAAAAACCTGAAATGCAACTATCTAAACCTTGTAAGCCTAACTACTCTAACGCATGAGACAAGAAGAAAACTGAATTCAGATGATTGAATTTAAAGTGCAGTTTTAATTTGAGAGAAAGATGTCGAGTGATTTTCTATGCAAAAAAACCTCTAAGTGGTGTCCTAATGTAAGGTAAAAGTAAAAGTGGCTAATAAATATACATAAACCGAAACAAATTAATAGTGTATGATCAAAGTGAAAACCTAAGAGATTAACAAATTGACAAAGGCTCAAATTACGACAAGAGAAGATTAAAAAAGGATATATACAAATAAAAGAAGAATGCACTATCGGTTAACCACATGAAGACTACAATAATTGAACATATGCATGCATGCCCGTATTATAAGCAAATCAATTAACTAATGGCTATTGAGAAATTTGATTATCACTACAAAACTAAATAACTACTAGAGAAAACAATCCATCATCGATCAAACCAATAATAAAGATGTTGTAGAACGCTTTTGAAAGAAACATACGACTACTTGATCAAGCTAATAAAATAAACCCTCAACAATTACTAGCAACAGTGAACAAATCAAACAAATGAGCCCAAGATCGTGAACTCACCATGAATACGATCGATCCAAAGGCAAGAGAAATGCATTTAGCAGAAGATTTGTGATACGTGCATGTGCATGCATGCATTAGGTGCAAAGCAGTCGAAGACCCGGTCAAAATGGATAGCATCAGAAGACCCGGTCATATTAACCCTTAGTTGTGGATAAGCCTTAGCCATTCAGTTTTAATTCTGTTAGAATAGATAAGTATTCAATTCTGTTCCTAGATAAGTGCATTCTGTTCCCTAGATAAGTGCATTCTGTTTTTTGTTGATCAGCTCCTAAGATTAAGGAGTAGTAGTTCCTATTTCTACTCCCAGTTTGTAGCACAATAAGGCTATAAATATAGCCTAAATGAATGGAATTGGCATTGGCTTTCCTACAACCAAACTCTCCCTCTCTCTTCTCCTTATTCTAGATCCTTCTCCCTCTTATTGGAGAACTTGTGCGTATCATTGGTATCAGAGCCGGTTCGACCATGGACACCCGTGGAAAGACTAACGCGGAATTCCGCAATGAGGTCAATGAAACCTTAGCATGACATGAATCGAGCTTCGAACAGGTGAACACTGTCTTACAAGCAGTGTTAACCGAACTCCAAGCCCTTCAAGCCTCATGAACCACTCCCAATACCACTCCCGAGACTAACCCCTTCGCCCATGAAGAATCTTCACACCCCCATACTTCCCGTTCCAGCTCCACCCATGACCACCCTCATCAACATGTCAAACTGTCATTCCCAAAATTTAATGGCGATGATCCGAGCGGCTGGATTTACAAGGCGGAGCAGTATTTTGAATTTCAAAATATTATTCCGTACCAACAGGTGCAGCTAGCTTCCTTCCATTTGGAAGGCATCGCCTTACAATGGCACAAATGGTTGACCAAGCATCGCGGACCACTCACATGGGAAGAATTCTCCAAGGCGATATTACAACGGTTCGGCCCCACCGACTACGAGGACCCATCGGAAGCGTTAACCCGCCTGAAGCAAACCACCATTGTGACGGCTTATCAAGAAGCCTTCGAAAGGCTCTCCCACCGAGTTGACGGCCTGCCCGAGAGCTTTCTCATTGGCTGTTTCATTGCAAGACTTCGTGATGACGTCCGCTTAGATGTGAAGATCAAGCAACCTCGAACCTTGATAGAGGCGATTGGAGTGGCCCGGTTAATTGAGGAACGAAATTACTTACAATGGAGAGCTAGCCAGCCGGTTCGATCCCCATCAGCCATGACAGCCCAGAAGGGGTCACCCAACCCCATGGCCGGTGTACTGGGTCCTCCACCAAGCTCACGCGCGAACCAGGTTTCTAGTGCTTCTTCCCCAACATTCTGGCGACTCACCAACCAGGAGGCGCGAGAACGTCGTGAGAAGGGGCTATGTTACTACTGCGATGAGAAGTTCACCCCCGGCCACCGTTGTGCACGTCCACAACTGTTCATGATTTGAGGATCCAGTACCGGCGGACGTGGAGACTATCGAATCAGAGGAAGAAAACCAAGAAGCCATCCCTAAAATCTGCTTCCATGCTATTGCAGGAGCTGAGCACCCGCAAACCATACGTGTTATTGGAAAACTGAAAAACAAGAACGTGACAGTACTAATTGACGGTGGCAGCACCCACAACTTCATTGACCAAGCCATCGTCTCCAAGTTCGGGTTGCCTGTGAACCGAGACAAGAAATATCAAGTTATGGTGGCCAACCGTGAAAAGATCGAGTGCATGGGGCAGTGATGAGCTCTCACTCTCTCCATTCAAGGACATCCCATTACCGCTAACTATTATGTTCTCCCCGTCACAGCATGCCAGTTGGTATTGGGAGTACAATGGCTAGAGATGCTTGGACCCGTCGAGATGGATTACAAACAACTAACATTGACGTTCAAGAAGGAGGGATTCTCTTGCACATTCCAAGGATTGGGACGAGCCAGCATCGAAGCCTTAACCAACAAGGAATGCAACGGGTTACAAAGTACGGGATTTTTTTTTCAAATAGTTCCTTCACATAGCAGCGGCCAACCAAGTTTCTTCCCACCCGAGATGGACCACCTTCTCACCGAATTTTCCCATGTGTTTGAGCCGCTCGTAAGCCTGCCTCCTAAACGACCACATGACCACCGGATCGCACTGCTTCCTGACAAAGGACCAGTTAGTGTGAGGCCATATCGATACCCGTATTACCAGAAGACCGAAATAGAGAAGATGGTGAAGGAGCTTCTGCAGACAGGGCTGATAAGACCAAGCAACAGCCCATTCTCATCACCAGTTTTGCTAGTGAAGAAGGCTGATGGAGCTTGGCGGTTTTGCGTGGATTACCGAGCACTAAACGAAATCACTATTAAAAACAAGTATCCCATTCCTGTGATTGATGAATTATTAGATGAGCTCTACGGCACCAAATTTTACTCCAAACTAGATCTACGGTCAGGATACCATCAGATTCGAGTGCAAGAAGAAGACGTCCCTAAAACGGCTTTCCGGACACATGAAGGGCATTATGAGTTCTTAGTGATGCCGTTCGGCTTGACGAATGCACCTGCAACTTTTCAAAGCCTCATGAACGACCTCTTCCGCCCATACCTCTGGAAATTTATTTTGGTCTTCTTCGACGACATTCTGGTTTATTCTAAATCATGGGAAGACCACCTATCTCATTTGAGAGTTGTTCTAACTGTATTATCCTCTAACAATTTATTTACAAAAATGTCAAAATGTCAATTTGGTGTTTCGCAGGTCGAGTACTTGGGTAATGTGATTTCAGAACAAGGCGTGTCCGTTGATCCAGCCAAAATACAAGTTGTTCTCGCATGGCCTACACCGACATCAGCAAAGGGGGTCCGTGGCTTCCTCGGGTTAGCAGGATATTACCGGAAGTTCATCCGCGACTTCGGAAGCATTGCAGCTCCCTTAACCCAACTGTTGACCAAAGGGGGATTTCAGTGGAACGAGGCAGCAGAGCTGGCCTTCCAGCAGTTGAAGAAGGCACTCACTTCACTGCCAATCCTACGTCTACCGGATTTTTCCCAACGATTTGTGATTGAATGTGATGCGAGCGGAATCGGGATTGGCGCCATCCTCATCCAGCAAAACCGACCAATGGCTTACTTCAGTGAAGCATTGAAAGGTTCAGCCTTGGCGTTATCCACCTATGAGAAGGAGATGTTAGCTATTGTCAAAGCCGTTAAGAAATGGCACCCATATCTGCTTGGAAAACCATTCACAATCCGCACCGACCAGAAAAGTCTTAAATATTTACTCGAGCAGAGGATAACCACACCGGAACAAACGCGGTGGCTGCAAAAGATATTGGGGTACGACTATGAGATCGAGTATAAAAAAGGGGCTGAGAACCAAGGTGCGGATTCCCTGTCGCGTATGGTTGAATTTCAATTTCTTTCCATCTCTATACCACACGCAGACTGGTGGCCGACGCTATAGGAAGAGGTCAAACAAGACACCTTTTATGGGGAATTAATGAAGAAGCGACCCTCCCACAAGTTGCTTCAACGAGATGGAGTATGGTTCAAGGGGGACAAGATTTATTTGAGCCCCGCCTCCACTTTGATTTCAAAAGTGATGGCGGACTGCCACTCATCCCCCGTAGGGGGACACTTTGGGTTTCATAAGACCCTCTCTCGCATCAAGCGCAGCTTCCTTTGGCCCCACATGCGTCGGACGGTGAAGGAATTTTTGCAGCAATGTGACGTATGTCAGTGCTTTAAAACAAATTGCATGAGACCAACGAGATTGCTTCAGCCATTACCAATACCTACTCAAATGTGGACAGACATCTCCATGGACTTTATCGAAGGATTGCCTCCTTCCAATGGGTATACGGTTATCATGGTAATTGTTGATCAGTTGACAAAATATGCCCACTTCATTCCCTTAAAACACCCATTCACTACCACCATAGTCGCTAAGGCATTTGTTGCCAACGTTGTCCACCTACACGGAGTTCCAACATCCATTGTTAGCGATCGTGACAAGGTATTCATCAACTCATTATGGCAGATACTTTTTCAGATGCATGGAACGAAATTGTGTATGAGCTCAAGTTACCACCCCCAAACCGACGGGCAAACCGAAGTTGTTAACCGGACGTTGGAGCAATATTTACAGTGCTTTGCAGGTGACCAGCCATGGAAATGGTTAGAGTGGGTTCCTTGGGCAGAATACAGCTACAACACCTCCACTCACTCTTCCACCAAAATGACACCCTTCGAAGCAGTCTATGGGATCCCACCCCCAAGTCTGCTGACCTATGTACCAGGGACTGCTCGAGTAGGGGCAGTTGACGAATACTTGCATGACCGGGACATCATCCTACGCGAGCTACAACATAACCTCCAGGTAGCTCGGAACCGGATGAAATGTCAAGCGGACCAGCACCGACGTGAAGCCTTGTTCGCAGCAGGTGAATTTGTGTATGTGAAGCTGCAGCCTTACCAGCAGACATCAGTGGCGTTTCGGCATTCCATGAAGCTCGCCCCACGTTATTTTGGGCCATACCCAATCATTGAGAAGATTGATCTAGTGGCCTATCGCTTAGCCTTGCCCCCCGGCTCTCAGATCCACAATGTGTTTCATGTCAGTTTGCTGCGGAAGCACTTGGGACCCATCACCCCAACTTCCACTCAGCTTCCCCCAATCTCGGATACTTCGACCATCCTACCCCAACCGGAAGCAATCTTGGATCGTCGTATTATTCACAAGGGCAAATACCGCCCAAAATCCGAAGTCTTGGTCAAATGGGTTGGGGCGCCGGCCGAGGACGCAACCTAGAAGAATGAATGGCGCTTCAGCAAATCATATCCCGACTTCCTTGCGGACAAGGATCCTTCAGGGGGGGAGGAAATGATACATGCATGTGCATGCATGCACTAGGCGCACAACAGTCGAAGACCCGGTCAAAATGGATAGCAGCAATAGTCCCGATCATGTTAGCCCTTAGTTGTGGATAAGCCTTAGCCATTCAATTTTAATTCTGTTAGAATAGATAAGTCTTCAATTCTGTTCCTAGATAAGTGCATTATGTTCCCTAGATAAGTGCATTCAGTTTTTTGTTGATAACCTCCTAAGATTAAGGGGCAGTAGTTCCTATTTCTACTCCCAGTTTGTAGCACAATAAGGCTATAAATATAGCCTGAATGAATGGAATTGGCATTGACTTTCCTACAACCAAACTCTCCCTCTCTCTTCTCCTTATTCTAGATCCTTCTCCCTCTTATTGGAGAACTTGTGCGTATCAATTTGTTTGGCCCGAGGAATGAGAAAGTGTTGTTCATGTGGCCCAATAAACGCTGTTGGACATCTTCAACATTTCTGCAACAGCTTTAGACTTCAAGAATGCTTTGGCTTTCTTCTTCAATGTGGCTTGACCTAGATTCTTAGACTTAAGACTGATATATGGTGGGACAGAAGGACGTGGGGAATGTGAATGGAGGAGTTCTTGGACGTGAAGGGGGTCTTCTCTATACTAGTGAGTATAGAGTAATTGTTCTAGGCTTTCTTGTGTGTCTAGGATGTGAGAAAGAGTTGGTATTTATAGATATTTTGAGAGGGGAATGGAGGGCTGAGATGGGAGACAAGGGAGATCAATGGCTGAGGTTTGAATGGTTTTTGGAGGGAGATTGATTGAGAGAATGGGTTGTCAAGACAGCCTTGGGAGAGATCCTCTCAATCAATCAAGACAAAGAGTGAAAGTTTTCACTAATTTACCTAAATTGGATATTCCAAGTTTGGATTTGGTGTGAAATCGGATGATCGGATTTTGGATTTACCTAAATTGGATATTCCAAGTTATCACTATTTTACCTATGGTCTCAGATTTTGGATTTGATGTGAAATGTGGTTCAGGATCAAAATGACTTTAATCAGATGATCGAAACCGGTTTTGGCTTTGGGTCTTATGATGAAGGGGTAAACGGTATCAGATTTGGATGACCTTGGTGTCATTGGGTTTGGGTTTCTAGGCTCTACGTACCTATGGTCTTGGATCCTTGAGGCTCCAATTTTTGTAAAATTCCAAAAATACCCCTGAATCGACTAAGAGGTTAATTGAAGCATGCTTGAATCTCAAAGTGCTACTAAAAGACTAAGGAATGCAAAAATGTGGTATATACAACCATCATACTTGATTCCATCATTGTTAGTGAAGTAAGGTCTGTTTAGGACCATTTTACTATTTTTTCAAAGATAGAGGAGGTCTTATTAGATGGGATGAAACATGGCTTAGGATTAGGCTTAGAATCAAATGATAGGAAGCTCTTGTTCTTTATGGTGATCTTGTTTAATGCTCGATAGTCTATGCACATTCTCCAAGTACCATCTTTCTTTGCTACTAAGACAATAGGGGGATGGAGATGAACTAGGATGCACCAATCCTTGATTTAACAATTTTTGAACTTGCCACTTAACTTCATTAGATTCCATAACTGATTCACAATACAAGCCAATGTTAGGGATGTGAGCATATCAGGTAAAAAAGAAATCTCATGTTGCACATCTCTCTTTGGGGGCAACCCTTTAGGATCTTCCATCACTTTTGGAAAACTGGCCAATAATTGCTTCAACTCCTGTTTTTGAATAGTAGTACAATCACTAGCTTCCAATCCATTTGATGCAGCTTGCGATCGATTTTTTTGCTACATCTCTAATGATGAGCAAAATAAGGTGTTTACTTGCATTTACAATATGCTTCACCTTCACCTGTTGTGCAGTCACCAAAGAAAATTTTCTTTGATCCTTGGCTAGACAAATGGGAAATACAAAACATCTTTGACAAGCTTCCAAATATTATCTGTCCAATGAAAAGTAGCATCCCTATCCCATTAAATAAGGATTTCCAAAAACAAGTTGACAGATGTCCAATGGCACAATGCCACAAGTGACCTCATCTTTAAATCTTTTATTAGTATCAAACTTGAATGTATATCGTGCTTGTAATCCAAAATTCTTATTCAACCACCCAAGAGGATAAGGCTAAGGGTGAGACTTTCATTGTAAACCAAGTTGCTTCTCCAATTTCTCATAAATAAGATTTCGTTGTGATCTTGAATTGTGAAAAGAAACCACCTTAGACATCTAAATTTGGATATATACCCAAAACAATTCTTCTTTACTGCTCCCAAGAACATTTCCAATTATAATGACCTATTGTTGCTTTGAATGATTGTTTTGGTTAACATTTTGGGTTTTATGCACCATTCAAGCTAGTTTTTCATAAGGTTCATTTGAACATTCAATCATTTCATCATTATCATAGAATGTGGTTGCAACTTTTTTTCCTTCCAATTGTTGGGCTTCTTAGGATGCAAAATCCAACACTTTTCTTTTATATGTCCACTTTTCTTGCAATGCTCACAGAGCTTATTTTTTTTCACAGTACTAGAATTCAAGGAAGGATAGAAAGAATGCATTGATTGAATATGGCAATTACATCATATTTATAGACTAAAACAGAGATCAAACCTATTCAAATTCAAAATCAAACTCTTAGACTCTATGTAGGACTCTATGTAGTCTATCTCAATCCATCTCAAATTCTATCATTACATAACAAACTCAATCCATATCTTTAATATGCCCCCTGAAACACATAGGGATCAATGATCATCATGTGTTTGACCAAAAACAATTGTAAGTTGATGGTGATGGCTTCCAACCCTTCAAGTCTTGATGTAATTTAAATGATGTTTAAAATACGACATTACTTCAACCTTGCTACAATGATGATGATGTGTTCGCATCTCCTAGCTATGATATGATGTGGTAAGGAGGTCATGTTGTGCATATATCCAAAACTTGAAGTTGCGGTGATGACAATGTGGCAAGCGGTCCAGGTCTAAAGATGGTGTGGCAAGTAATGGATGACTGGCTATGACAATCGCATATCATAATGACAAGAACTTGTTGCTTCTTAAAAAAGAAAAGAGCCTCTATGGGCTTGTACTAGAATGAAATTGGGCCAATACAGGCAAAATTGAAGTTAGGCCAAAACAGACCACTAATATACCTCATTGAGTCAACTAAGATGCCTCAATGGGCTGGCTTTTGGAGCCTATCTAAAAAGGGCCAACAATGGCCATATATGAAGAAAAAATAGAGGGAGACAAATAGAAGAGAGAGATAAAGAAGGTAAGTTGTGTAGCAAGAAGTCCAATAAGAGGGCAAATGAGAGGGATATACACAAGGATGAATCATTAGTGAAGCAGCAAGAGGGTAAGAAAAGACAGGGTAAATTTGTTTTTGAGGATGATATGATTGAAGATCCCAGTAGCAAGGAATCAATGAGGGTAATGTTAGATGCAGAAGGTGTTCAAACCAATAGGATCCAAAGCTATGTTGGAATAGGGGCTTGACATCTAATAGGTGAGTTTGTCTCTAAAGGTCAATAAATAGAAAGATGGGAGAAATGAAAGTAAAACTAAAAATAAAACTAGAAGAATAAATATAGAAACAATATTAGGAACAAAGGAAACTAAAAAAAGAGATTAAATGGGAAACCTAACAAGTAAACAGAGAGAGCAGACCTGGCGGGTGGCTAAACTGGTGAAGAGAAACAAGTGACTAAATGGGAAATCTTGTATGTAAATAGAGACAGTGGACTCAGCAGGTGGCTAGGATTCTGACCACCCGCCGAAAACACAGGAAGCATAGTGGGAGGCCTCTAGGTTCAGACCTTTGGCTCTAAATATCATATTAGAATTCAAAGAAGGGTAGAAAGAATGCATTGATTGAATATAGTAATTACATCATATTTATTGACTAAAACAGAAATCAAACCTATTTAAACTCAAACTCAAACTCTTAGACTCTATTTAGGAATCTATATAGTCTATCTCAATCCATCCAAAATTCTATCATAACATGACAAACTCAATCCATATCCTTAATACACGGTGCGATTGGCTTTCTTATCCAATTTTCCCTCTTTCCCTCTTTCCCCTTTAGATTTTCCGTTTTAAAAGGATCCATCACCATGGTTTCAGTAGTAGATTGTTCAATTCCTTGAGGCAAAACAACCTCTTCATTCTTCTTACTTAAGACTTGTTGAAGTTGAATCCTTGCTGGTAATGACAACTCAGAGATCGCTAAGTGAGATCGGCAGGTTATATCTACAAGACGGAACATGTTAGAGAGCCTGGTTGGATGACCCATGAAAGGGAACTCCAACGGCCAAGTTAGCACTAAGCTTCTGAAAATGAGAGCTAGTAGGCAGAGAGACAAAGCAGAGTGAGTGTGTAAAAGAATGAGCGTACCATTTGAGGGTGATAGGCCTTATTCGTCCATTGCTTATTGAGTACGTCTGCACAACGTCGCAGTGGCCCTTATCCAGTTTCTCGCAAAGTGAAAGGAGCTGAGTTTACCATTGCCAGGTGGGCATCATAAGTCAAATCCATCTTGAGTGCAAACAGATAAGGAGAGACGTGCCTCATAAGTCAAATCTATCTTGAGGTCAGCATGACACCTTAAGTCGTGTGTTGCCTGGTCCTCTAAGTTCATTTGCCAGTCTTCTCTTAAGTGAGGCCGGAGTTACTCTGGGCAGCATAAGCCTATTTGTCAAGAAACAATCAGTGGAGGTCGTGCCATCTGTGATGTTGAGGTGTCATAAGACAGTTTTGATTGCCATGTGGCAGCTCATAATAGGAGGATCATTTTACCCCTCATCAATACTGTTTCTTTCAACATATCCCATACTTTGCATCATATTTTCCATTTTAAATACTCTCTGGGAGAGATCATTTGAAGAATCTTCTTCTCTTGAATTTGCCATCTTAGATTTATCTCTCTTTCTTCCAATTTCATAATCAAATTTGACCAAATCAGTTTTCAATGATGTACGACCTTGCATACAACCCTATAAACCTAGCTCTAATACCAAAATACTTGCGTTGGTTTAGGTACCAACTAAACTGGAGGTCCCTAAATCCCCCTCACAAGAACTAACAAGGAAAGCAAAACAATAGGAAATGTATGCAGAGCAGAGTACTAATGGATGCACACAAAGCAAAAGAAAAGAAATGCTCATAGTAGACACTAGGTTTGTTTTTAACATGGTAAAACCCCAAATGGGGAAATATCCACGGCCAATAATGACATAAAATTCCACTATCAACAATCAAAGAAAAATTACAAGTCTCAGAGTGAGTACAGACCACTTACCACCATTTATACTAGTCCCCAACACTCCAAAAAGAGAGTCAGAAAGAAATTAAAAAAAAAAAAAACCTCTTTTTTCTTCCCCTTCTACTCCCACATACCAACATCAAACGAGGGAGTTTTTTTTTTACTTTTTTTTTTTTTCCAAATCGTCTCCACTCCCCCACAAGCACTAGGACGTGGGATTGTGGGAAAAATGCCCCACACGGCCTAATACACCTGGGTTCACTTAAGATCACCCAAGAGCCAAGACCTGTCCTACAGTTACAAATGCCCTATCTAATACTTGTCAATAACACCTTCACCAGGGGAAAGAGGAAGAATCTAAATTTAAAAGACATCTCCGTCCACTTACAACTACCACCACTACCAGTGCTATGCAGATAAGATAAAGAAGGAAATGCAGAAGGTGTTCCTAAAAAGGATGAATCCTGAAAACATGTGTGTTTCTTTGAAATTGAGATCCATTGATGCAGATATAATTAGTGATATCACATGTTGGGCTTTGACTGTGGTCAGCAATGGACAATGGGCCCATGGCCAACTTTTTTATGGACATCATAGTTTTCAAGACTGTTTGTTGACAAAGTGCGGAAGATCATTGTTGATGGAGGATGATGTAAGCAGTGGCAATTGGGTGGGGACTTCCCACACCCCATAAATCACTCATTTATTTTTCACATGTATGGGTCGAACCCAATCCACTTAAAGCCCATTTAGAGAGAGAGAGAGAGAGAGAGTCCTTCACCCAATAGAAAGCAACCCATTTTAATCTAATCTACCCAATCTTGACTTGCTGCTATGCTTTTTATCTTTTGAAATTGAAATTGTGGTTCCAGATCTTCATATATTTCACAGCTTGTTTGGTCCCAAATTTTAAGTTGGAAGTGGCAGTGAAAGATTGGAAACAGGAGTCAAGGTCGGTCCAACTTTACACAACGCACAGAGTTGGTGTGGTTTATTTAAGAAATTGACAACCAATGAAAAGTGTGAGATGCAGATTTGAGTGGTTTCAGTTGAAAGTGGCTGTTTTTTTAAAGCCATAGGTTTGATCAGCATAAGTCCATCCTTCTCAAGACTGTGAATAGCTGAGGCCAGCATTTGGTAATTGCCTTTTACTTATATATATTTGCATTTTTATAAGCGTTTGGTTGAATTAAAGTTGAACGATTGGTTTGAAGATTGATTTCAGTTAATCTTGAGAGGATAGCATCCAGCCAAATATAGAGAATATCTTTCCACAAAATTAACAGGAGATATTCCTGATGTAGCGCTGGATGCCGTGCTTTCAGGGTGTACACACGGTTTTTTATGACTCCAACTAAAGTTGATTGTACAGTATGTTGGGTTAAACTGTGATTTAAGGGCGTGCCCAACAGGTACATCCCCATGTATTTGGGCATATCTCTGTGATAAATTTAAGGTTTAAAATATCGATACATCTGATACACCGGTTTGGGCGTATTGGGTGAATCGATACTATTTTTTTACTTTTTTTTATTTTTTTCTGAAATCGGTTCAGGGGGCCAGTTTAGGGCTCCTCCACCCCCTGAACCGGTCAGACCCCGATACACCTACTATAAGGGCGTATCGGAGGGATCCCAGAATGATACATATCGGCCGATACGGGCCAATACATGTCGATACTTTGAACCTTGGATAAATTTAGGAGATGTTCCAAATGTATGGGCAAATGTGCCTATGGGGCATGTGTAGGGCGTGCTATGTAGGGAGCCCATTCAATGTCCAGATCTCCTGCCCACAAGAACTCTGCTCAAGCCTATTCACATAACATCACAGCCACACATAGGGAACATCTCATCCTCGTACATAATATTATGCATGGGAGATGTTCCCAATACACAGAGATAGTGTGTTATGGGTAGACATGGATGGTGTTCGTGCAGGCAGGAGATCCAGAGTTGCTCATTCGAACTTAATTTAAGGGTGCAACTTTGGTGGACTCGGGTCCAAGAATTGTTAAATTTGTGATGGGCCGGCCAGGTCCAACAGCCAAAGCTTGATACTATGTAAATTCTTCAAATTGGATATTTCTCCAAAATAGCATGATGGGCCTAGAATATTTCTCCAAAATAGCATGATGGGCTGATGGGCCTATTCATACCAATGCCCATCTGCATGGATCTTAACTGTACCATATATAAGGAAGCAATTTTGGCTTGGGGTGGGTTTCCTCAATTGGACCTCGGCCAAATCTCATTTCAGGGTTAAGTCCCTTATTCATCTTGGCCCCTTGTGGTACAATTCCTCAGCCAAGCTTCTTATGTAGTATTTAGAGCTGGGTTAGATGGTCCAACCAGTGGGTTGATCTAATGATGCATGAAATCATGTTTATGTATGTGCGAGAAGCAAAAGTTCTAATCCCCTTGATTTTATTCCCGTGAAAAAGAAAATGTAAATATGATTGGGGTAGGTAGTTCATCTAAAACAATACGGTTTATTACTAAACCATTTCGATCAATAGTGGGTCTTCTGGCTTTCCAAAAACTCAAAAACCGATGTATTTAAAAATAGGAATTCTGACTGATTTCTTAAATGGGAAAATCTATGATACGGAAAAGATAAGGCTTCTTAAATATACCCTCGGGTTTTTAAAATTACTTGAATATACCTTGTTAAAGTATTTACCCTTAATGTTTTGTTTGGTTGCAATATGAATTTATTTGCACTGATGCAAAACCTTAGTAGTGCAAATGAATTGGGTGTAAATTATGACTTATTTGTATTTCAAAATTTACCTTATTTTGTTTGATTGTAGTACAAATGAAATAAAATAAGACCTAAAGCAGAACAAGGTAAAACCCAAAACAAAATTAAATCAGAATTTGCATTCATTTCATTTGGACTCTCACGCATTTGTATTAGTGCAAATAACATTCCACTGCAACCAAATACAACCTAACTGCTTTCTCAAACTTCAAAATATGGACTCCGCATGAGCATCCGGCAATAGATTGATTGCATCTTCAAGTACTCAGGCTTTGACGAATTCGTTAGCTCTGAAGAGGACTTTAGATGCCATAGGCTTACAGAGTTATTTGGGTAATTTCGTTTTCTGCTTTGATTCTTGTCTAGAGTTCTTCAGTGATTGCAGGGGACATTGTACAGAGACTTTAAATTTAAGGTTGATGATGATAGAATGTGTGATTGTAAGAAGGCAAAAACTTTTGTCAAACTTAAACACGGGGCTCAAATTTCTTTAACAGGTGGTGATTTTCTTAAGTGGCATATCGTCACAACAATACATGTATGCCTGACGGGTTTGTCGAAGCCCTCAAAATTAGTACTAGTCCCACAATAAAATATTTGTAGTAAAAGTGGTACTAGGTCGAATCCCACAGGGAGCAAATCAGTAATCTCTTAGCCGATGGATAAAGTAATTGTGTGGGAAAATTTAATAACTAAAATTAAAAGAATAACAAACTAAACAAACAAGAGAAAATCAGTCTTACCGAATTCTGGTTCAAGGGTTCGGGTTGAATCGATTGGCCATTGATCCTAGGTACATTTCAACATTCTTGCAATTCAAGCATTTAACCTTAGATTTATTAGGATAGCCATAATAAACCTTGTGTTTTCCTAATTCAGTTGACCAAACCCAGCATTCAATCAACACTTATCACCACTCAACTGGGTACGATAGCGTTCCATGTTAAACAATGATAGCATTAAGATTTGTGAAAACAGTTAAACCAAAATAACAATAATTGAGATAGCTGCAATTACTGAATTTTGTTCCATCGATTCCTTTAGGTTGAACCATGTTAAAACATTGGTCAAAGGCTGTCACGAACAATTGACCCAAAAAGATATCAACCTAATTGCTACTTGTACCATTATTCGTGACAATTACGGATCACCGAAATCATGGATAGCAATAGGAATATCAACATTAATTCAGTTTGTCAAACTAAATAACATCAACATCCAATAAAAATATGCACAAGAATCAATGAATACTTGAATTAAAAAGCAAGAAAGTAAATTAACTACAGAACCTCACAATGACACAATCGAACCTCCCCCCTTGAACCAGAAAAAGAAGCTTAGCTGTTCATGATCTGTGCAATCTCCATGCTTTTCTTCTCCATAGCCGAACTACCTTCTTGAGCTTCTTGGTCTTCTTGATGATCTCTTGGATCTGAGAGTGAGTGATGCTAGAGCTGGTTTGCCCCCCTCTTTATATAGCCAAAGGAGAGGGCTGTTTTCCAACTCCTTCTAGGAGATCATCTTATCTTTAGGGAGTCTTGATCTTCTTTAAATTAATCATATCCTATCTCTTATCTAATGATCTAATCTCAATCTTCTTATCTCTCTAGGATTACATTCAAGACTTTAGATCTGATAAGACTCTATCCTTGGAGATTACATTCGAAATTCGGACTCTTAACTCTTGAATTCGAGTTGGGCTGCTTTAAAACTTGGGCTACTTCAAGGTATTTCTGCGAGTTGGGCTTAAGTTGTAAAATGGGCCTGGCTACGAACTTGCTCCGACTTCGGGCTCATTTCCATACTCGAGGCGGACTGAATCAGTCAAAACCCAAAACATAAAAGTTGTGGGCCTTTCTTTATTCTTTATAATGCTTCTTGAATTTCCCAATTCGGAGTCCGGAATTGTGAGTTAGGCCCAGATCACTGACTGTCGTCGAAACTGTGCAAAATCACCCGATTTGCCCTGTTTTCTTCCAATTGCCTTCTTTATTGCCCTGAATCGAAATACAAGAGTAATGAGTCCATTTAAGTGATAAATAAATGTAAAAGAGTGAATATTAGGGGATAAAAATAGGGTTCTTTTTTGTCTCATCAAATCCCCCCACACTTAAACTTTGCCCGTCCTCGGGCAAGGCAAAAACTCAAGTAACACAAGAGACACTAACTATTGATTTTCAATCTTTCTTTTTCTCTACATGAGGCCTGGTTCATTTCATGCTTTAGTTCAGACTTGGTAACCTTTCCCTTTTCATCTCTTTCTCCCCTTTTTCTTGTCCAAGAGTGATCACAAATCACCATTCCTCATGGTCCCAAGTTAAACCGATAGTCAAGGAAACAAGCCTTCCAGGGCTGAAACTCCTTGGACTGCACGGGTGCTCATTGCTTTTAACAAACCAATTCAGCCAGATGCAATTACTTTTCTTTGAATCAAAACAAGGTGTGCTTATTGCCATAAGCTTGTTATGTATCACATCTCCACCACTTAGTGTGAATTCGTAGGATCTGAAGGTGAGAATGGAGTTGGGGTTCTAGGGTGAGTGCATTTTATGCTCCATCTAACCTTTGCCTTTTTTTCAAGATGTGAGTGCATTTTATGCTCCATCTCACACTTGCTTTCATTTCTAGATGTGAGTGCATTTTATGCTCCATCTCACACTTGTTTTTGTTTCTAGATGTGAGTGCATTTTATGCTCCATCTCACATTAGTTACGATTTTATTTTCAAACTCCTTTTTTTTTTCACAAGAATCATAGGGTTTTACCGCCTGATCCATGAATTCATTGATCGTGGTCTCTATATGCCTAACACAGCAAGTTCTAGAATAATCAACCCATGTTTGATAGATAATTATGTGAAAATCAATCAAACCCTTATGCATCTTGCCTATTGATCGATTAAAATCATGAGGTACCATATGCAGCCAAGAAAGATTCAGTTAGTCATGCTTGCATCCTATATTATCTATTCAGCCTAAGCACATGATTCCTGATAAGTTGAAATCGTTCAAAGATAAGTTTCCAGGGAGCAGAAATTTCAAGAAGATAAGGTATCCCAAATTTCCATCAGATTTCCGTAATCCCCCCACACTTAAGTTATACATTGTCCCCAATGTATGTGATTATGCATAAAGTAGAAGGATTTGGGGGTACTTCCCTGTTTGTCTTGTTGGGTTCCTACTAAACACAAAAAATCAAAATCAAACAAAATAACAAAATTAACTAAACACAATGGGTTGCCTCCCCCAAGCGCAATTGTTTAACGTCGTTATGCTCGACGTCCTCCTTTGCTACTTTAGCTCTCATGGTTTCAACTTTCGGTGTGCTCCCCTTCCATCCATCATGGGCGGGTTCAAATCTGGAATAGGGGCCTTCGTATCCAATTGTGCTCTCGATTCTAGCTCCTCATTCATATCTTTTTCAAAAAATTCCTGCACAATTGGATCAATAGTGTCAACCGAATGGTCTTCATTTGGGTACTTCATAGCTTCAAAAATATTAAATTTAATAGTCTCTCCGTCACATTCGACGAAGAGGGTACCCTCATCCACATCTATTTTGGTCTTGGCCGTTTTCATGAATGGCCTGCCTAATAGAAGTGGGGCTGAACCTTCGATCGTGTTTTCCTCCATCTTCAGAATGTAAAAATCAACTAGGAAAATTAAATCGTTAACCTGCACCATTACATTCTCAACAATCCCTTCTGGGTAGGCGTTAGAACGATCAGCTAATTGGATAACAGCTTTAGTTTCCCTTAAAGAACCTAATCTCAAAGCATAGTAAATTGAGTATGGCATGACGTTGATAGATGCACCTAAGTCTAGCATGGCATGCTCGATTTGCTTATTGCCAATCACACAAGGTAGGGTGAACATACCTGGATCAGCATGTTTTTCTGGTAAGGTCCTCTTGATCACGGCTGAAACGTTCTCTCTAACTCTTGAGTCCAGCACCTTCTCTTCTTCCTGTCCTTTATCCGCCTTCCTTGGTGAAGTAGGTTCTAGTTGCAGTTCCTTCCCGCTTCTCAGCACCACTGCACTTACATTCTCCTTAGGGTTGACTACCGTTTGTGATGGTAGTTTCCCGGAGCTCTGCACCTCCAACTTGCTAATAGAAGTGGCAAGTTGGCTGATTTGGTTCCCCAAATTCTGAATGCTGGCTCTTGTTTCCTACTGAAATTGCTGAGTATTAGTAGCTAGAGCCTTAACTATATCTTCCAATGACGTACCTGAATTCGGGGGTTGGCCTTGCGCTGTGATGGATGTTGAAAACTGGGGCTGTCGACTAAAAAAATGGGGCTGATATTGCTGCTGTCTTCCTTGGTTCCCGTAGCTTAGATTTGGATGATCTCTCCACCCCGGATTGTAATAATTGGAGTAGGGATCATACTTTCGTTGGGGCTGCCCCGGGAATCCTCCTACGGCGTTTACTTGCTGCATCGATCCATCTTGTAATGATGGACACATGTCCGTAGGATGGCCAGGGATCGAACAGATACCACACACCCTGGCAGTTTGAAATTGTCCTATAGCGAGTTGTCTTACCAAAGCAGTTAGGTCAGAAATCTGATTTTCTAAATTTACATGGCTTACCTCATTAACCCGTCTAATGGTACCGTCTGTCCTTGCACCGAACTGTTGTGAATTTTTGGCCATGTTGGAGATTAACTCCCTGGCTACTTCAGGTGTCTTGTTCACTAAAGCTCCTCCACTGGCTGCATCGACCATACTTCTATCCATGGGCTGAAGCCCTTCATAGAAGTATTGGATCAAAAGATGTTCGGGTATTTGGTGGTGTGGACAGCTAGCAACAAGTTGTTTAAATCTTTTCCAATATTCATATAGCGTCTCACCACCAAATTTCCGAATTCCACATATTTCTTTTCTTATATTTGCAGCCCGAAATGCAGGGAAATATTTATCCAAAAATATCCTATTCATCTCATCCCATGTGCGTATTGAACCGGGAGGAAGAATATACAACCAGTCCTTTGCTTTATCACGTAAAGTAAATGGAAAGGCTATAAGTTTTACCTGGTTCTCGGTCATACCGTGGGGCTTCATGCTCAAACAGACGATATGGAATTCTTTTAGATGCTTATGAGGGTCCTCACCTGGAAAACCATGAAAAATAGGCAATAATTGAATCAAACCAGATTTCAATTCAAACCTACCTCAAGAGTGGGATATGTAATACATAGGGGCTGTTGATTCATAATTGGTGCAGCCAACACCCTCAATGTCTTCTCTCTGTCAGCCATTCATTCTCCTTCTTTGAAGATGGGAAAATCACAAGTGGGAAATTCGCAATCTAAATTCACCCTTTTTGGTGAACGATCCTTCCTTTGCTTAGCCTCCTTCCTTAAACGATGGGTGGTCCTCTCAATTTTGGGGTTGTACTCGAGTTCACTTCGTTGAGAAGCACGAGTCATAAAACAAAAGAGGTTAACAAAGAGAAGGTAATAGCTAAGAAATTAAAGTTGCTCCCCGACAACGATGCCAAAATTTTGACGGGTTTGTTGAAGCCCTCAAAATTAGTACTAGTCCCACAATAAAATATTTGTAGTAAAAGTGGTACTAGGTCAAATCCCACAGGGAGCAAATCAGTAATCTCTTAGCCGAATGGATAAAGTAGTTGTGTGGGAAAATTTAATAACTAAAATTAAAAGAATAACAAACTAAACAAACAAGAGAAAATCAGTCTTACCGAATTCTGGTTCAAGGGTTCGGGTTGAATCGATTGGCCATCGATCCTAGGTACATTTCAACATTCTTGCAATTCAAGCATTTAACCTTAGATTTATTAGGATAGCCATAATAAACCTTGTGTTTTCCTAATTCAGTTGACCAAACCCAGCATTCAATCAACACTTATCACCACTCAACTGGGTACGATAGCGTTCCATGTTAAACAATGATAGCATTAAGATTTGTGAAAACAGTTAAACCAAAATAACAATAATTGAGATAGCTGCAATTACTGAATTTTGTTCCATCGATTCCTTTAGGTTGAACCATGTTAAAACATTGGTCAAAGGCTGTCACGAACAATTGACCCAAAAAGATATCAACCTAATTGCTATTTGTACCATTATTCGTGACAATTACGGATCACCGAAATCATGGATAGCAATAGGAATATCAACATTAATTCAGTTTGTCAAACTAAATAACATCAACATCCAATAAAAATATGCACAAGAATCAATGAATACTTGAATTAAAAAGCAAGAAAGTAAATTAACTACAGAACCTCACAATGACACAATCGAACCTCCCCCCTTGAACCAGAAAAAGAAGCTTAGCTGTTCATGATCTGCGCAATCTCCATGCTTTTCTTCTCCATAGCCGAACTACCTTCTTGAGCTTCTTGGTCTTCTTGATGATCTCTTGGATCTGAGAGTGAGTGATGCTAGAGCTGGTTTTCTCCCCTCTTTATATAGCCAAAGGAGAGGACTGTTTTCCAACTCCTTCTAGGAGATCATCTTATCTTTAGGGAGTCTTGATCTTCTTTGAATTAATCCTATCCTATCTCTTATCTAATGATCTAATCTCAATCTTCTTATCTCTCTAGGATTCTATTCAAGACTTTATATCTGATAAGACTCTATCCTTGGCGATTACATTCGAAATTCAGACTCTTAACTCTTGAATTCGAGTTGGGCTGCTTTAAAACTTGGGCCGCTTCAAGGTACTTCTGCGAGTTGGGCTTAAGTTGTGAAATAGGCCTGGCTGCGAACTTGCTCCGACTTTGGGCTCATTTCCGTACTCGAGGCGGACCGGATCAGTCAAAACCCAAAACATAAAAGTTGTGGGCCTTTCTTTCTTCTTTATAATGCTTCTTGAATGTCCCAATTCGGAGTCCGGAATTGTGAGTTGGGCCCAGATCATTGACTGTCGTCGAAACTGTGCAAAATCACCCGATTTGCCCTGTTTTCTTCCAATTGCCTTCTTTATTGCCCTGAATCGAAATACAAGAGTAATGAGTCCATTTAAGTGATAAATAAATGTAAAAGAGTGAATATTAGGGGATGAAAATAGGGTTCTTTTTGGTCTCATCAATGCCATTTTTGGAGCTTTATTTATGGAGGCTCCAATTTAAATGTTGCATGATACAGTGGATGCTACAAATTAAAAGAATAGGGAACAATCCTATTCTTCCTCTTAGAAAGTTGGGGACTTCCTCTTACCTGGGATGAGATACATGTCCCTGCAATTAAGACTTTTTTCAACTTATTATTATTACTATTATTATTTTATTATTATTATTATTATTATTATTGTTGTTGTTATTATTATTATTATTATTAGAAAGAGAATGTTCTTAGTATGCATATGCATAAAGAGCAAATACGTTAGCTATGTTTGGTTCTGTGGGCATTTATTAAAATAACGCCACTACATCAACACCACATAGGTGTTGATGTTTATTGTGCATGAATCCATTGTTTGGTTTCAACTATCAAATAAACAATGAAAAAAACAGAATGCTTTGATTTATTGTCATGAGGCATTGGGGGAAACTTCAAATTCTTGTTTCCCCCCAATGCCTGAGCATTTATAGAAACGAAATGCTTATGTGGCGCACTTTAAGTAACTTTATGGGGTGTTACATGAAACACCCATAAAACGCCCAACCAAACAACAAAAGCAATAAACGTTTAAAATAGTATTTTTCAAATAAACGTTTAATTAATTTGGAGCGGATTCATGAAGCCTATCGCCACAAAGAATTCAAGGCACAAACATAACACACTTACTTCACCGGTCACAGGTAATTCATCGATTGTGTGGTAATTCCTGTTGGCCTACGTATAGTCCTATATGTCGAAGTTGGTATCGAGGGCCATAGGCCACTTGGTCCAACATCTCCCACTTGTTCATATTGGCCCGAGATGTACTAGTCCCCAATTATCCTATTGACCTCATGTGCCTCATAAAATTGCCCACCAAAACAGGCTTGATCAATGGATCAACAACCATTTCTCTTGTTGGCATATATCCAATTGCTATCTCATTTTTCTAATGCATGTTTAAAATATAATGGTACTATAGCTCTATATGCTTTTCCTTTGGCCCAATTTCTCCATGTCTGATGGTCTGGATTGCAACTTTGTTATCACTTTTTATCATGACCAATCCTATAGGTGCACCTTCCAATTTGAGATCTTCAATTAATCTACTGAACCATACAAATTCTATTGCAGTTGTACTACTAGGGGTGGCAAATGGGTGGGTTGGTTTGGGTTGAGTAAGGGTTGAATACTAACCACCCATATTGACATATCAACCCACCATGATCCATCATCCATCCTTGTTAATGGCTCACAACCCACCTTGATGAGTTCGCATCTCCGCCCCACCGCGCCTCGCCCCACAATCACACCACACAACGTGTGATTGACACCTATGTAGTCACACGTGGTGGGGCATTCTCGCTTGCGAGGCTAACGGGATGGACGTTAGCCCTGCCCGTTAGCCCCAAAACAATCTCAAAAGGGAAAATTTCGAGCTTCTCTCATATTCCCACCTCCTGAACCTCAAATCAGAGTCTTTAACCCTGTTCAAGCCCGAGCTCGAATCTCTGCCCCCATCTCCAGCACCAATGATCGCTCTGGTCACCTCAGCCAATTGTGCCTAACCCCGTTTACTCCCTTTGCTCAAGCTCGGATCCAACTCCCTCTCTAGAGTCCAGAAGTCTCTGGAGTAGACACAGCAGCCGACCGACAGTGGTGATGAAAACAGAAACACAACTGTGGTACTGAAAATAGAAACACAAGGAAGAATAGAGATCTGCTCTGCAATATGGGCATACCGCATATGTGCTAGGAAATGGGGTCATTGTAACTTTGGAGGAGAAGCTCTAAGGCGCGTCTGAAGACACTGTCTTTAGAATGTTATTTGCCCCCACTCAGTTTCATTGATTTTGCTGTTGAGTTATAGGCAAATCCGTTCCCAAGATACAACAAAGCCTTGGGCGAGAATCTGCAACTAGCAAAGTTGAAGAATCTCTGAAGAAACCTTATGTGAGACTGTAGCAGACTGGACTGAGAGAGAGAGAGAAAGTGGATTTCGAAAATGTGTGTTTTGAATTCTGATTCATGCTCCTTAAATAGTTTATGAAGAGGTATGAAGAAAAGGTAGGTGCTGGTTCAGAGAAGGCACCTTGAACAGTCATAATTTCAAATAATGTGACTGTTTAAAAAGTAGTTAACAGTTAATGACTGTTAAGTTTGAATTGTGCCTCTTGATCACACCCGATTGAATCGTGACCGTTGATCTCATCAACGGTGATCAACAGTCAGCATCGCACCAAAACCAAAGCCACCCTTCGTGAACCACATGGGTGCGAGCAAAGTGTGCCTCTAAAGAGCCTCATTGCGCCGCACACACGTGCGCGCGCGTTGCACAGTATCAAAACTCCATACTCTCCTCTACTATTTCTAAGAAGTGTAAATCAAGTCCTATTAAAATACTGAAAACAAAGTTTATAATTTTCCAATGTGGGACAAGTTCAAAATTGGGTTTTGTAAGAGAAAAAACTAATTTTCTAAACAAGCGTGGTGTAATTTTTCATGTAATTAACCAATCAAAACTGATGTAACCGTTTTTGGTCACGTATCATTTTTTCGTGATGTGTCAATTTTTTGGCTAAGTACCTCGTCATCTCGTTTGCTCCCAAGTGGCCTGTGACTCAAAGGCTGAAGTAGAGCTCCCTGGCTGGAGGTGAGCTACCTTGATGAGCTGCCTGGTGGTGATCTGCTCATCTTTGTAAGCAGCGGGAGCTGAGGGACCTACGAGAACTAAATCAGGGAACCTGGGGGTGTTTACCTAACAAGGTCACTCCGATGGCTAAGTTAGCACACAGTAGCAAGCTGAAAATGATATAAGAGAATGAGAGAGCTAGAGAGCTGGGGTTACCATCCCTTTTTTTGCCCCCGGGGAGTGAGGTCTTTATATACTAGAGTCCTCGTGGGTTAGGTGGAGCAGTTCCTGGATTCTCGCTGTGATGGGACCTACTTTCGTGTTAGGTGGGGAAAAAGCCACCAATTGGTAAGGTTGCCCACTTCCGCCTGACTCGGGGAGTGGGTGAGCTAATATAGCTGTTACAAGTCACAATCCCGTAAAATGCGGGGTACGGTGGTGAGCTCCTCGGGGTTGTCAGGTTGGCGCCTGTGTCAGGCCGCTAGGTTGGCGCTTGGGCCAGGGCGCTAGGTCGTGCCTAGGCCAGGCCGCCAGCTCATGCCAGGGCCAGGTCGCGCCAGGGCCAAGCTGCCAGCTCGTGCCAGGGCCAGGTCGCGCCAAGTCCATGCCGCGCCAGGTCCAGGCCGCACTTGTGCCAGGTCGTGCCAGGTCCAGGCCACGCCAGGTACAGGTCGCGCCTGTGCCAGGCCGCGCCTATGCCAGGCAACGCCTAGTGGGACACCATCAACTTAGCAAAGGCAAGTTGTTGTCAAAGTGGTCCTGGGTGTCGTCTAGTTGTTCTGAGGTGCCAGGCTACATGATGGCGAGCTACCCAGCGGCAAGCTGCCTGTAGCGAGCTGCCTAGTGGCGAGCTGCCTGTAGCGAGCTGCCTAGTTGTCAAGAGGCTGCCAGGTGTCACAATGTCATTGGAGGGCCAAATCTGCCTTCATCAAAAACCATTGGATTTAATCTCTTATGAGATTAAAATCCAACAATATGCATTGAGTACAAGAAAGTGATGGAAATGGACAATAGTACGGCAGAGAAGCCGCCTAGGACAAGAGATGAAGCAGAGCTTGGTGGGGGCGGTGAAGAGGTTGTAGTAGGTGTAGTGGAGTTGTTGGTGCCATTGGTGGTAGTAAAAGTGACACTGATGGTGATGGCTAGCTTCATGCCCGCTTGGCAGTGGTTGCTAACAGTGCAAATGTAGTGGTCGCCTGAAGCATTAAGAAGAATCTTCACGCGGACTGGTTGAAATGATGGAACCGATGGGTGTCTTGGTTTAGGAGTCATAATTAGCTTTTGTCACTTGGGTCACATCGTGCGAGCTGGAGAAATCGAACTCTAGGGAACATAAAAAGCATTACTTAGGATAACGATTAATTCTAGATGAGTTTGTTGCCGGTGAAAACCCATCTGCTTTAGATTTAAATTCAGGCTGGATTTAATGGAAAAAAATGATTTCTTTGGAAAACAGAGGTGGGTTCAAAAATTGATTGCGCATGTGTTCTTGTCCAGCACTAGCACACACAGAGTGAAATTACAGAAAGATTGGATTTTGAAGAATCCTTACCTAGAGTCTCACCAACGGAGAAATTCTAGTTGGAAGCCCAGGTGGTGTAGAAACTATTGGAAGACGGACAACTGGTGTTGCCTCCGATGGTGTATGTTGTCTGCGCAACTGCACTCTAAAACAGAGCTACTACAGCAAGCATGTTGAAAGAATGGTAAGATCCATCATATGGACGCCAAAAAGATTGCGGAATGGGTGGGCAAATTTCAAAAATTTCTTGCCATTCTTGTTGGACAGTTTTGTATGCCCTTAGCTTCAATCAGAATGATGTACATTATGAGTTTATTGTAAATGAATAAAGGTACATATTTGATTCATGTTCCCCTGGCATGTTTCTGTATAATACCCTTAAACTGGACACTTAATGTGACTCGTGTTAGTTTAGAATGTTCACAGCCAGTGGGTCGGTCTGGGGAGACCTATCCTGATAAGGCTGACACTGATGTGCCACCAAGTCGGTTGGGGTGAACTATCTCAGCTGCTAGGGTGAGACCCTAGGCACATACATTGTAGGATTAATTGAATCTTTGAACTAGACCAGATTTCCAGTATTGCCCTGGACCTTGGAGATTAATGGGAAAAACTGGAAAGTTACACCCGACCCCTAGACTCGATTATGATACTACACTGAGTGTCGGATTGGGCTGTCTTTGATGTACCAATCAATGAGATCCTTAGCGGGGGTCAAAACCTGGGTATGTTGGGACAGTCTAAGAATTCATCTGAGTGGGTGATCATAGTGACAGGATCAGCCCCTTTGTCGGACAAAGGTAATGGTCGGGGATGCACTCTCTCTGATGGAAACATAGACTGTCGGCAGCCGATTTCAATCGTTGAGATTTGTTTGCAAAATATATTTTATATGAGATATAAAAGTATATATATTATGGTTTCTAAAATGTTTGCAAAAGGTTTTAATTCTCGAGATCCATATAAGTAGAGAGTGCAACACTGTTCCTTGCAGCCGAGGGAAAGGTCCTCTCTTGTCGGGCAGTGTTTGATCATTATGGGTTGAGAGGTTGAGTGTAAGACCATTTAGGATAATACCTAATGGGCTAATCTTGCATCCGCCCACAATCCCTAGGTGTTACAAGGTGGCTTGGCCCAGGGACCACTTAAGGTAAGTGTTGGGCCCATAGAGCCCATTTGATGGGTTTCAGGGGGTGCACTGTCCATAACAGTGTATTCGGCCAAGCCTTGTAACAAAGGCTGGGCTGAACCCATGTGGCTGATGTGTAGATCAATGCTTGGGTCCCACGCCATACAAGGAAGCCCAACTGGGCAGCAGATAGGAAGGCTAAGTGAGCACTTGACCTTAATGGGCCTAAAGCCCATTTCGAACTGGGCTGTTAAATATGGGGCAAATTCTGGGATGGATTAGCAGATAGGATAGGGTCTTAACCCTATCCACTCAGAGAGTGCAGATCTGAATGTGATTCAGATCTGGAAACCTCCTAATAAGATTAGGAGAAGGCTAATCTAATCTGCAGATAAGATAAGGGTTTATCCTTATCACATAAAGGGATGTCTGATCCAAATAAGATTTGGATCAGCAACTCCTAATTAGATTAGGAGCTGATCCTTTAGGGTTACAAAAGAAGGAAGGGGTGGCAACCTTTAGAAGACACATATTCACATCCTCTTTAGTGCTGAAATCACAGAAGAAAGAATCAAGCAACCCTACAGAATTCTTTCTTGCTGCCTCCTTCTTGCTGCCGCCTAGCTTTCCAGTTCGATCTCCAGTTCACTACGAGAAGTCAAGATTTGATCTTGATATCAGTTCTTTGTGAAAGGACTGATAGGATGCTGTGCTCATGAGCTATGCTGCTATTTCTTGCAAAGGACTAGGTTCTTGGAAAAGAACTCTGCTGATTCTACTCCATCCTGCATTGCGCCATCTTCAGTGGGAGCAGTCTTTGGATCCTTCCTTGGGCGTGAACACCTCCATTGGGAGATATTACTTTTTCATATCAGGTATAATCCTCTCCTACTGCTTTTGTTCAGATCTGGATCATTTTATGGTTCAAGATTGATCCTTGAAAATATGATTTTCTAAATAGGGAATGCGATTCCCAGTTGAAAGGGAGAGAAAAATTTTTGAAATTCGCCCACCTTATTCTGCAAGATTTGGGGGTCCATACGATGGATCTCTCATCCCTTCAGTGGTATCAGAGCCATGGTTCTAATCTTGAAGCAATTTGTTTCAGATCTGAACCTGCGCAAATGGGCAGAAGGCGTTCTACCCAATTTGCGCAGATAAAGTTTTTTTTGGGAAATTGTCCCAAAATTTATGGGCGAATAATCTGAAATTATTTTTACATAAATCTGATTATTATTTAGAATTGTTCTTTATGATTTTCTTGATTTATGGGCTGTTCGTACAATAGGAGATCGAATTCTTTATTTGCACAGGGAACCTGCGATTTTGCAGTTTATGGATTATTTTATTACATTTGGTATGTAAAATATTTTTTTTTTATTTTTAGATTAAATGTATAGGTATTCGATCTGATGTAATTATTAATAGAAATTAGGATTTCTATTTATTTTATTTTGGATCGAAGATGGCGGCGCAAAGAAGGAGATGCCGATGCGAGAATTGCAATATGTGATTTGCAGTTTATGAAACTGCAAACCTGTGACCTAACCTCTGTTTTGCAGGAAGGATTGTGCGAACAGCCCTGATAGAGTGATTCTTGATTGTTGTTTTATCAGTATTTAATTTCAGATTATTTTCTTGAATTAAAGATTTAATTAAAGATCAAACCCTAGACCCATTCGAACAAAGATTGGTTCAAAATTGTTTGGACCAAATCTAGGGTTCGATCAAGGCTGAAAGTCAGCCCTAATTTTCCCACTAATGGGCTTGAGGATTGATAATTAATTAAATATTTAATTCGGCCCAACCTGTAAAGGCCCAGTTTTAAGTTGTTAAAACTGCTGAAAGCCCACTCTGCGGATAAAGTTATATGGGCCGAATCCATCAACCCTAATTCGGCCCATATACCTAGATAATATTAATGGTTAATATTATGGATTTAAAAATGGGCATCAAATGGGCTTTATAGATATTTAATTGATTGGATCAATTTATCCTTGCATGTGATGTATGGATGTGTGATGTGCTACGTACATGGGCCATAAGTGCTTGGCCCATGCTCAATCGATAGTGGCTCTTGTGCACACCATGGCTCAATGCACATCATTTCCATGGTGTCCCTTTTGGTCATTGGATGACCTCCCTCAGTAGTGGGCCCCACACCTCATGGAGAGGTTACGTGTAGGACCCTAACCGATTTGGGCCCACCGAAATCTGACTTTATGGAAGTCAGTGGGAGCCACTTGGGTTTGTCCTAGATCAAACTAGGGCGTAATTTACTGTTCCCTCCAGCTAATATGAGTGCATGTGATAGGGAGATTCATATGATGAACTCTCTAAAGGCCTTCCATCATTAGCATGAGGATGGGTCCTTCAGTAATGAGGAAACGCACTAGAAAATGGGCTATCCATTTGCTGTTGGGCTTGTCTGAGTGTTTCATAAGATGATAGGGGCGTCATAGACCGATGTGGGAGGGGTTTCACCAGAAAATGGGAACTCTCTCACGGTACCTTGGCGTTCACGAATATGATGGGTAAGCACTCACTGGACATAAAGGTTTACCTGAAAACGGCTCTGAACCTTGTCTGACAGAGGCCAAAGGGAAAACTCATATGATGAGTGGATATGATCCTTCACAGAAAGGTGGTGGGGTTATGCAGCTGAAACAATTGGCTCCATGCACCCTATGTGATTTCTCACATTTCCAGAGACAACTCGCAGTCTCCGTCACTGAGAAAGGAGGGAAATCTTAGAGATGAATAAATGGAAATGGAATGTAGATTAAAATCCATATCTATGTAATGAACATGAATCAAATTAGGTTGTGGACTGATGTTTGCTCTTTTATCAGAAAATGGCAAACAGACAATTTGCAAAGCTACTTGATGACAACAAGCTGAAGGGCCCAAACTATGTTGACTAGTACAGGAACCTTATGTTGGTCTTAACCTCTGAAAAGTTGGATAAGGTAGCCAAGAATTCTGCCTCGGATCATCCGGGAGATAGGGCTTTTGAGGCCCGGAGAAGAGAAGACCAAGAATGGGAGGAGAAAAACTCGCTTGCCCGCTGCTATATCATTGCCTCCTTGGACAACCCAGTTCAGAGGCAGTTCGATTAGATCGAACTTGCCAAGGACGTATTGGACAGATTCAAGACAATGTACGAAGAGCATAATTGTTCTACTCGGCAGAAGGTCTTGAAACAGTTCCTGACCGCGCAGATGTCCAAAGGCCAACAAGTTCACGACCATTGTCTTCGGATGATGGGATACATCAACGAACTGGAGGCTCTTGGATCCGGGCTAGATCTGGTAACACAAATCGATGCTATTCTTAACTCCTTGCCTCCATCCTTTAATCCATTCATCATGAATTACAACATGAACAAGTTGAACGTCAGCTTGCAGGAACTCAGCAATATGTTGTAGAGGGCCGAAGAATTGATTAAAAAGGATGAGCCCATTGCCATGCTTGTTGAAACTGGCAAATCGGGCAAGAAAAGGAAGGCAAAGAGAAAGCCCCAGAAGAAGGCTGCCAAACCCAAGAAACAGAAGAAAGACAAAGCATCGGATGCCTGTCACTTCTGCAAGAAGACCGGCCACTGGAAAAAGAACTATCCTGCCTACCTGGAATCCAAGAAAGGTAATTTCGAATCTTGTGTTATCGAAACCAATCTATTGGTAGCTTCTGCATCCTGGTGTATTGACTCTGGGGCTTCAACTCATGCGTGTAACTCACTGCAGGGGTTCAAGGTAAGCAGAAGGCTGAGTGAAGGAGAAGTTACGCTCTACTTGGGGACTACTGCAACTGTTGCAGCCGCGGCCATAGGAACCATGCAGTTAATTTTTAGAGAATGAGTTATTGTACTGAAAGATTGTCTTTATGTACAAAATTTAAGAAGAAATTTGATTTCTGTCTCAAAACTGTGTGCAGATGGTTATTCTGTCTCTTTCAGTAATACGATTACTATTAGAAGAAATAACAGATTCATCGCATACGAGGAACTGGAGAACGGTCTCTATGTTCTACATCATTTTCTAGAAACTAACATAACCAAAACTATGTCGGTTGAAATCCCCAAGAAAAGAGTACGTGATACAGTTAATCCCACGTGCTTGTGTTATAGAAACCAATCTATTGGTAGCTTCTGTGTCCTGGTGTATTGACTCCGAGGCTTCAACTCATGCGTGTAACTCACTGCAGGGGTTCAAGGTAAGCAAAAGGCTGAGTGAAGGAGAAGTCACACTCTACTTGGAGACTACTGCAACTATTGCAGCCGCGGCCATAGGAACCATGCAGTTAATTTTTAGAGAAGGAGTTATTGTACTGAAAGATTGTCTTTATGTACAAAATTTAAGAAGAAATTTGATTTCTGTCTCAAAACTGTGTGCAGATGGTTATTCCATCTCTTTCAGTAATACGATTACTATTAGAAGAAATAATAGATTCAACGCATATGGGGAACTGGAGAACGGTCTCTTTGTTCTACATCATTCTCTAGAAACTAACATTACCAAAACTACGTCAGTTGAAATCCCCAAGAAAAGAGTACGTGATACAGTTAATCCCACGTGCCTGTGGCATTACCGACTTGGCCACATCGGTGTTGACCGAATCACAAGGTTGGTAAAGGATGGTCCTTTGGATTTTCTAACAGTAGAAGATCTTCCCACCTGTGAGCCTTGCCTACAAGGTAAGATGACCAAACGGCCATTTAACGGTAAGTCTGAAAGATGTACAGGCACACTTGACCTTATACATACTTATGTATGTGGTCCCTTGAGTGTTAGGACACGGAATCAACACGTGTATTTCATCACCTTTACAGATGATTTCTCACGATATGGTTACGTGTACCTAATGAGACACAAGTCTGAATCCTTTGAAAAGTTCAAAGAGTTTAGACAAGAGGTTGAGAAACAGTTAGGGAGAGAAATTAAAGCCCTTCGATCAGATCGAAGTGGCGAGTATCTCTCTGACGAATTCAGGGACTACTTAAAGGACAATGGGATAGTATTATAATTGGCTCCTCCTACTACACCACAACTTAACGGTGTTTCAGAGAGGAGGAATAGGACATTTTTGGATATGGTCCGGTCACTTCTCATACACTCAGAGTTACCCACATCCTTTTGGGGTTACGCATTAGAGACTGCGAATTACGTGCTGAATCGGGTTCCAACCAAATCGGTTCCGAACACTCCATATGAACTTTGGATCGGAAAGAAACCAAGTGTCAGACACTTGAAGATTTGGGGTTATCCAGCACACGTTAAAAGAACGAGTGTAGACAAGTTGGAATCCAAGACCAGTCGTTGCCTATTTGTAGGCTACCCAAAAGGCTCCGTGGGTTACCTATTCTATGACCCAAGTGAGCAGAAGGTGTTCTGTAGCCGAAATGCTCAATTCTTGGAAATAGATTACATCCTAGACACCAATCATCAGGAAATAGTTTTTGATGATGAGAGCTCAGGAGTAGTGGGAGATGTCCCACAAGTTCCAGGTAGACCAACCTAGAAGATCCACTCGGGTATCCAGGCCACTAGTCCGTTATGGTTATGACCAGGATAGTTACTTGGTGGAAACCTTGACTAGTGAGGAGGATCCCGTAACTTACGCGGAAGCTATGTTGGACATAGATTCCCAGAAGTGGGTGGAGGCCATGAGAACTAAGATGGACTCAATGGAGACCAATTGAGTCTAGACTTTAGTAGATCCGCCCTCTGGGGTAAAAGCAATCGGTTGCAAATTGATTTACAAGAGGAAGAAGGGCCCCGATGGTAGGGTTGAGACCTTCAAAGCTCGTCTGGTGGCGAAATGGTACACTCAGAAAGAAGGCATCGATTATGAGGAAACCTTTTCGCCTGTGGCCATGGTTAAATCCATTAGGATCCTGCTAGCTATAGCAGCAGACCATGATTATGAGATTTGGTAGATGGATGTCAAAACTGCATTCCTGAATGGAGATCTTACTGAAGATACCTACATGCAGCAGCCGCAAGGATTCATTGCTGCTGGTCAGGAGCACATGGTACGTAAACTAAATAGATCCATTTATGGACTTAAGCAAGCTTCTAGGAGTTGGAACATCCGTTTTGACTTTGCTGCCAAATCGTTTGACTTCAAGCAGAATCCAGATGAACCCTGTGTTTACAGGAAGTACAGTGGAGATAAGGTTACCTTCTTGGTTCTGTATGTAGATGACATTGTACTCATTGGAAATGATGTAGGAATGTTAACTACGGTGAAAGTATTGCTTTCGCAGCAATTCTCCATGAAAGATCTTGGAGAAGCCTCCTATATACTAGGTCTTCGACTCTATAGAGATAGATCGAAGTGGATAATAGGATTATCTCAATCTGCTTACATTGACAAAATAGTCAAAAGATACATCATGGAGAACTCTCAGAAAGGAAATGTTTCTTTTAGGCATGGAGTCACTCTCTCCAAGAAGAAGTCTCCCAAGACCTCTGAGGAGATTGAGGGCATGAAGGACATTCCCTATGCCTCTACCGTAGGGAGCATCATGTATGCCATGCTGTGCACTTGTCCTGACATTGCTCAGGCAGTGAGTATAGTAAGCAGATTCCAGGCCAACCAAGGGCAGGAGCACTGGACTGCTGTGAAAAACATACTTAAGTACCTTCGAAGGACAAAAGAGTTTTGTCTGGTGTTCGATGGTAGCTCACAACAGATCAAAGGGTATACAGATGCCGATTTCTAGTCGGATCTAGATGATAGAAAGTCTACATCTAGATATGTTTACACGATAGGATCGTGTGCTATTTGCTGGAAAAGCAGCAAACAGGGGTCCACTGCAGACTCCACGACCGAGGCCTAGTACATTGCCGCAAGTGAGGCTGCCAAAGCAGCCAGGTGGATGAAGAAGTTCGTTCACGAGTTGGGAGTAGTTCCATCTAGCACATCACCCATCCCGTTGTTGTGTGACAACAATGGAGCCATTGCTCAGGCTAAGTGAAGGGATGAGAGATCCATCGTATGGACGCCCAAATCTTGCGGAATAAAGGGGCGAATTTCAAAAATTTTTCTCTCCCATTCAACTAGGAATCGCATTCCCTATTTAGAAAATCATATTTTCAAGGATCAATCTTGAACTATAAACTGAACCAGATCTGAACCAAAATGTGTAGGAGAGGATTATACCTGATACAGAGAAATAATATCTCCCAACGAAGGTGTTCACTTCCAAGGAAGGATTCAAAGACTGCTCCCACTGAAGATGACGCAATGTAGGATGGAGCAGAATCAACAATATTCTTCTCCAAGAATTCTGTCCTTCGCAAGAAACAGCAGGATTGCACACGAACACAGCTTCTTATCAATTCTTTCTCAAAGAACTGATGTCAAGATTGAATCTTGACTTCTCCCACAACTGGAGATTGAACTGGCAAACTGGGCGGCAAGAACAAGGAGGCGGCAAAAAAGAATTCTGCAGGGTTGCTTGATTCTTTCTTCTGTGTTTTCAGCACTCAAAAGGATGTGAATAATCTCTACAAAAGGCTGCCGCCCCTTTCTTCTCTTGTAACCCTAAAGGATTAGCTCCTAATCCAATTAGGACTTGCTGATCCAAATCTGATTTGGATCAAACATCCCTTTAGGTGATAAGGATAAAACCTTATCTTATTTGCAGATTAGATTAGCCTTCTCCTAATCTCATTTGGAGGTTTCTAGATCTGAATCACATTCAGATCTGGACTCTCTGAGTGGTATCCTATCTGCTAATCCATCTCAGAATTCGGCCCATATTTAACTAATTAAATAGCCCAGTTTGAAATGGGTTTTAGGCCCATTAAGCTTATGTGCTCACTTATCCTTCCTAACTGTTGCACAGTTGGGCTTCCTTGTATGGCGTGGGACCCAAGCATTGATCTACTCATTGGAAATGATGTAGGAATGTTAACTACGGTGAAAGTATAGCTTTCGCAGCAATTCTCCATGAAAGATCTTGGAGAAGCCTCCTATATACTAGGTCTTCGACTCTATAGAGATAGATCGAAGCGGATAATAGGATTATCTCAATCTGCTTACATTGACAAAATAGTCAAAAGATACAACATGGAGAACTCCAAGAAAGGAAATGTTCCTTTCAGGCACGGAGTCACTCTCTCCAAGAAGATGTCTCCCAAGACCTCTGAGGAGATTGAGGGCATGAAGGACATTCCCTTTGCCTCTGCCGTAGGGAGCATCATGTATGCCATGCTATGCACTTGTCCTAACATTGCTCAGGCAGTGAGTGTAGTAAGCAGATTCCAGGCCAACCCAGGGCTGGAGCACTGGACTGCTGTGAAGAACATACTTAAGTACCTTCGAAGGACAAAAGAGTTTTGTCTGGTGTTCGATGGTAGATCACTACAGATCCAAGGGTATACAGATGTCGATTTCAAGTCGGATCCAGATGATAGAAAGTCTACATCTGGATATGTTTTCATGATAAGATCGTGTGCTGTTTGCTGGAAAAGCAGCAAATAGGGGTCCACTGCAGACTCCACGACCGAGGCCGAGTACATTGCCGCAAGTGAGGCTGCCAAAGAAGCCGTGTGGATGAAGAAGTTCGTTCATGAGTTGGGAGTAGTTCCATCCAGCACATCACCCATCCCGTTGTTGTGTGACAACAATGGAGCCATTGCTTAGGCTAATTGAAGGGATGAGAGATCCATCATATGGACGCCCAAATCTTGGGGAATAAAGGGGCGAATTTCAAAAATTTTTCTCTCCCATTCAACTGGGAATCGCATTCCCTATTTAGAAAATCATATTTTCAAAAATCAATCTTGAACTATAAACTGGACCAGGTCTGAACCAAAATGAGTAGGAGAGGATTATACCTGATACGGAGAAATAATATCTCCCAACGAAGGTGTTGACACCCATGGAAGGATCCAAAGACTGCTCCCACTGAAAATGGCGCATTGTATGATGGAGCAGAATCAACAGTATTCTTCGCCAAGAATTCAGTCTTTCGCAAGAAACAACAGGATGGCACGTGTGTTAGACAGTTTTATATGCCCTTAGCTTCAATCCGATTTGATGTACTTCTATTGTTTAGTGGAAATAATTAAAGTGCATATTTGATTCATGTTGTTTGGTATAAATCTGTGTAAGACCCTAAAACTGGACACTTATAGAGACTCGTGTTAGTTTTAAATTTTCGCTGCAATTGGATAAGTCTGGGGAGATTTATCCTGCCAAGGCTGATACTGGTGTGCCATCAACTGTTGGGATGGCCTGTCTCGGCCACCAGGGTAAGACCCAAGGCACATGTAGTATGGGATTACTTGAATCCTTGAACCGGACCAGATTTCTAGTATTGCCCTGGACCTTGGAGACAGTTGGGCAAAACTGGAAAGTTACACCTGGCCCCTAGACTCGATTATGACACTTCACTAGGTGTCGGATCGGGCTGTCTTTGATATGCCAATCAGTGAGATCCTTAGTGGGGATCAAAACCTGGGTATGTTGGGACAGTCCGAGAATTCATCTGAGTGGGTGGTCAAAGTGACAGGATCAGCCCCTTTGTCGGACAAGGGTAATGATCGGGAAAGGCACTCTCTCTGATGGAAACCAAACTGTCGGCAGTTGATTTCAATCATTGGAATTTTGTTTTGCAAAATTAATATATATAAATGTATATGTACGGTTTCGAAATGTTTGCAAATGGTTTTAATTCCCGGGATCCATGTGAGTAGAGAGTGCGACACTGTTCCTTGCAGCCGAGGGAGAGGTCCTCTCTTGTCGGGCAGTGCTTGATCATCAAGGGCTGAGAGGTTAAGTGTAAGACCATTTAGGATAATACCTGATGGGCTAATCTTGCACCTGCCCACAGTCCCTGGGTTTTTATAAGATGGTTTGGCCCAGGGACCACTTAATGTAAGTGTTGGGCCCATAGGGTCTATGTGATGGGCTCAGGGGTTCACTGTGTTTTTTTAGTGAATTCGGCTGGGCCTTGTAATAAAGGCTGGGCTGAACCCATGTGGCTGGTGTGTAGATCAATGCTTGGGTCCCATGCCATACAAAGAAGCCCAACTGGGCAGCAGATTGGAAACTAGTTAAACACTGAATACTAAATGGGCCAAAAGTCCATTTCGAGCTGGGCTGATATGATCACCCATCTATGGAGCGAATATGAGATTAATGTTAGTAAAAGGATTGGGCCTTTAAACTTATCCACTCTGGGAGACCAAATTCAAATCAGATTTGAATCTGGTAACCTTCTGATAAGATCAGGAGTAATCTAACTTAATCTACAGATAGGATTAAGATAATCCCCTATCCAAATACTGATTTGGATTGGGATAACTCTTAATTAGGAGGTTTCTTAATCAAGAAGAAAACAGGAGAAACCCTAAGAGAAAAATATCAGATTTCGAACCAGGGCTTTTGTGCCAGGATACATGCTGCGAATAGAGACATTTTGTCGTCTCCGTCACTGAGAAAGGAGGGAAATCTCAGAGATGAACAAATGGGAATGGAACATAGGTTAAAAACCATATCTATGTAGGTAACATGAATCAAACTAAGGTTGTGGACTAACGCCTTTGCTGTTTTATCAGAAAATGGCAAACAATCCATTCGCAAAGCTTCTAGATGATAACAAGCTTAAGGGCCCAAACTATGCCGACTGGTACAAAAATCTCATGCTGGTCCTAACTTCCGAAAAGTTAGACAAGGTGGTGAAAAATCCTGCCCCGGAGCGTCCGGGTGATAGGGCTTTTGAGGCCCATAGGAGGGACTACCAAGATTGGGAGGATAAGAACTCCCTAGCCCGCTGCTTTGTCATTGCCTCATTAGACAACTCAATACAGAGGCAGTTCGATTAGATCGAACTAGCCAAGGACATATTGGACAGTCTAAGAACAATGTATGAAGAGCAGAACCGTTCTACTCAACAGAAGGTCCTGAAATTGTTCATGATCGCGCAGATGTCCAAGGGGCAGAAAGTTCATGACCATTGTCTTCGGATGATGGGATACATTAACGAACTCGAAGCTCTTGGATCCGGGCTAGATCTTGGCATGCAGGTGGATGCCATCTTTAATTCTTTGTGCTCTTCCTCCAATGCGTTCACAATGAACTACAATATGAATAAGCTGAATGTCAGCGTCTAGGAACTCAGCAATATGTTGCAGAGGGCCGAGGATCTACTCAAGAAGGATGAGCCTATGGTTATGCTTGCTGAAGCTAACAAATCGGGCAAGAAAAAGAGAAAGGCAAAGAAGCCCCAGAAGAAAGCTGCCAAACCCAAGAAGCAGAAGAAGAACAAGGCATCTAATGTCTGTCACTTCTGCAAGCAGACTGGCCACTGGAAGAGGAACTATCCTGCCTACCTGGAATCTAAGAAAGGTAACATCGAAACTTGTGTCATAGAAACTAATATGTTAGTTACTTCTGTGTCCTGGTGTGTTGACTCCGGGGCTTCAACTCATGTGTGTAACTCACTGCAGGGGTTCAAAGTTAGCAGAAGATTGAGTGAAGGCGAAGTGACACTATTTTTGGGAATGACTGCAAGTGTTGCAGCTGCGGCAATAGGAACCGTAGAATTAGAGAAGGAGTCCTTGTACTTAAAGACTGTCTTTATGTACAGAACTTGAGAAGAAATTTAATTTCTATTTCTAAACTGTGTGCTGATGGATATACTGTTTATTTTAGTAATATGATTACTGTTAAACGGAATAACAAATTCATCGCATGCGGGGAACTGGAGAACGGTCTCTATGTTCTACATCCTTCTCTGGAAACTAACCTAACCGAAACTACGTCGGTCAAAAATCCCAAGAAAAGGAATCGTGATACAATAAATTCCATGTGCCTCTGGCATTACCAACTTGGCCATATCGGTATTGACCGAATCACAAGGCTGGTAAAGGATGATCCTTTGGATTTTCTAACCGTAGAAAATCTTCCCACTTGTGAGCCTTGCCTTCAAGGTAAGATTGAAAGAATGGTAGGATCCATCTAATGGACGCCATAAAGGTTGCGGAATGGGTGGGGCGAATTTCAAAAATTTCCTACCTTCTCCCAACTGGGAATCATATTCCCTAGATTTAGAATACAATATTCAAGGATCCTACTTGAACCATAATCAAACCAGATCTGTACCAAAAGATAAATGGAAGGAATATACCTGATCCGGAGAAGCAGTATCTCCCAAAGTTGGTGTTCACGCCCAAAGAATGCACCAAAATTCGTTCCTGCTGAAGATGACACAGCTGTGGATGGAACAGAACCAGTAGGGTGCGTCCTACACACTGGATCCTTCGCAAAAACCCTCTGGAAGCACTAAACACTGAGTCTTTTTTTAGTCTTTCTTGCAAGACTGATGTCAAGAACAGATTTCTTGACTTCCTATTTCTGCAAAGATCGAATCTTGTAAAGGTAGATGGCGGCGGCAGGAGGAGAACTCCAAGGGCGAAAAAGGCTGAACTGCTTTTCCTCTCTCTCTAGAGTATGAATGAGATCTAATCTCAATTCGCAGGGAGATTTCTTTTCACCAAAACCCTAGTTCGAATTCTGATGTATTTCCTCTTGTTTTTCTCCTCTTTTCTTCTTGATTAAGAAACCTCCTAATTAGGAGTTATCCCAATCCAAATCTGAATTTGGATAGGGGATTATCTTAATCCTATCTGCAGATTAAGTTAGTTTACTCCTGATCTTATCAGGAGGTTACCAGATTCAAATCTAATCTGAATTTGGTCTCCTGGAGTGGATAAGGTTAAAGGCCCAATCCTTTTACTAACATTAATCTCATAATCGCCCCATAGATGGGTGATCATATCAGCCCAGCTCGAAATGGGCTTTTGGCCCATTAGATGTTCAGTGTTTAACTAGTTTCCAATCTGCTGCCCAGTTGGGCTTCTTTGTATGGCGTGGGACCCAAGCATTGATCTACACACCAGCCACATGGGTTCGGCCCAGCCTTTAATACAAGGCCCAGCCGAATTCACTGAAAGACTCAGTAAACCCCTGAGCCCATCATATGGACCCTATGGGCCCAACACTTACATTAAGTGGTCCCTGGGCCAAGCCATCTTATAAAAACCCAGGGGCTGTGGGCAGGTGCAAGATTAGCCCATCAGGTACTATCCTAAATGGTCTTACACTTAACTTCTCAGCCCATAATGATCAAGCACTGTCCGACAAGAGAGGACCTCTCCCTCGGCTACAAGGAACAGTGCCGCACTCTCCACTCACATGGATCTCGGGATTAAAACCATTTGCAAACAATTTGAAACCGTACATATATATATAAATATATTAATTTTGCAAAACAAAATTCCAACGATTGAAATCAACTGCCGGCAGTTTGGTTTCCATCAGACAGAGTGCATTCCCGATCATTACCCTTTGTCCGACAAAGGGGCTGATCCTATCACTATGATCACCCACTCAGGTGAATTCTCAGACCATCCCAACATACCCAGGTTTTGACCCCCATCTAAGGATCTCACTGATTGGCATATCAAAGACAGTCCGATCCGACACCTAGTGAAATGTCATAATCGAGTCTTGGGGTCAGGTGTAACTTTCCAATTTTGCCCATCTGTCTCCAAGGTCCAGGGCAATACTGGAAATCTGGTTCGGTTCAAGGATTCAAGTAATCCCATACTGCATGTGCCTTGGGTCTTACCCTGGTGGCTGAGACAGGCCATCCCAACATTTGGTGGCACACCAGTATTAGCCTTGGCAGGATAAATCTCCCCAGACTTATCCAACGGCTGTGAATATTTAAAACTAACACGAGTCTCTATAAGTGTCCAGTTTTAGGGTCTTACACAGAATTAAACCAAACAACATGAATCAAACATGCACTTTATTTATTTCCACTAAATAACAAAAGTACATCAAATCGGATTGAATCTATGGGCATACAAAAACTGTCTAACAAAGATGACTAAGCGGCCATTTGACGGTAAACCTGAAAGATCTGGAGGCACACTTGACCTAATACATACTGATGTATGTGGTCCCCTGAGTGTAAGGACATGGAATCAACACGTGTATTTCATCACCTTTACAGATTATTTTTCACAATATGGTTACGTGTACCTAATGAGACATAAGTCTGAATCCTTTGAAAAGTTCAAAGAGTTCAGACAAGAAGTCGGGAAACAGTTAGGGAGAGAAATTAAGGCCCTTCGATCAGATCGAGGTGGCGCGTATCTCTCTGACGAATTCAGGGACAATTAAAGGTCAACGGGATAGTGTCACAATTAGCTCCTCCTGCTACACCTCAACTCAATGGTGTTTCTGAGAGGAGGAATAGGACCTTGCTGGACATGGTCCGATCACTTCTCGTACGCTCAGAATTACCCACATTCTGAACCGGGTTCCAACCAAATCAGTTCCAAAAACTCCATATCAACTATGGACCGGAAGGAAGCCAAGTGTAAGACACTTGAAGATTTGGGGTTGTCCTTTACATGTTAAAAGAACAAGTGCTGACAAGTTGGAGTCCAAAACCAGCCGTTGCCTATTTATAGGCTACCCAAAAGATTCAGTGGGTTATCTATTCTTTAACCCAAGTGAGCAGAAAGTGTTCTGCAGTCGAAACGCCCAATTCTTAAAATCCGAATACATCCTGGACACCCATCATCAGGAAATAGTTCTTGATGAGGAAAGCTCAGGAGCAGTGGGAGATGTCCCACAAGTTCCAGGTAGTGACCAACCTAGAAGGTTCACCCAGGTATCCAGACCACCAGTCCGATATGGTTATGACCAGGATAGTTACCTGGTGAAAGCCTTGACTAGTGAAGAGGATCCCGTGACTTACACGGAAGCTATGTTAGACATAGATTCCCAAAAGTGGGTGGAGGCCATGAGAGCTGAGATGGACTCGATGGAGACCAATGGAGAATTGGTCTGTGCACTCGCCCGGACATAGCTCAGGCGGTGAGTGTGGTAAGCATATTCTAGACCAACCCAGGGCAGGAGCATTGGACTGCTGTGAAGAACATACTTAAATACCTTCGAAGGACAAAAGAGTTTTGTCTGGTATTCGACAGTAGTTCACTACAAGTTCTAGGGTATACCGATGCCAATTTCCAGTCGGATCCAGATGATAGAAAGTCTACATCTGGGTATGTTTTCACGATAGGATCGTGTGTTGTTTGCTGGAAAAGCAGCAAACAGGGGTCCACTACAGACTCCACAACCAAGGTCGAGTACATTGCCGCAAGTGAAGCTGCCAAGGAAGCCGTGTGGATGAAGAAATTCATACACGAATTGGGAGTGATTCCGTCCAGCACATCACCCATCCCGTTATTGTGTGACAACAGTGGAGCGGTCACCCAGGCTAAAGAGCCTCGGGCTCACTCGAAGTCAAAGCACATCGAGAGGAAGTACCATGTACTGCGGGAGATCGTTGGTAGAGGGGACGTCCTAATTCAAAAGGTAGCATCAGCGGATAATGTGGCAGACCTATTGACTAAGCCACTAACACAGAAGGTGTTTGAGAAACACGTGGAAAGTATGGGACTCCGGCTTGTACCAGATTGGACCTAAGTGCAAGTGGGAGCTATTCGACAGTTTTATATGCCCTTAGCTTCAATCCGATTTGTTGTACTTTTGTTATTTAGTGGAAATAATTAAAGTGCATGTTTGATTCATGTTAGTTTTAAATGTTCACAGCCATTGGATAAGTCTGGGGAGATTTATCCTGCCAAGGCTGATACTGGTGTGCCACCAACTGTTGGGATGGCCTGTCTCGGCCACCAGGGTAAGACCCAAGGCACATGCAGTATGGGATTACTTGAATCCTTGAACCGGACTAGATTTCTAGTATTGCCCTGGACCTTGGAGACAGATGGACAAAACTAGAAAGTTACACCTAACCCCTAGACTCGATTATGACACTTCACTAGGTGTCAGATCGGGCTGTCTTTGATATGCCAATCAATGTGATCCTTAGCGGGGATCAAAACCTGGGTATGTTGGGACAGTCCGAGAATTCATCTGAGTGGGTGATCATAGTGACAGGATCAGCCCCTTTGTCGGACAAGGGTAATGATCGGGAAAGGCACTCTCTCTGATGGAAACCAAACTCCCGGCAGTTGATTCTAATCGTTGGAATTTTGTTTTGCAAAATTAATATATATATGTATATGTACGGTTTTGAAATGTTTGCAAATGGTTTTAATTCCCGGGATCCATGTGAGTAGAGAGTGCGACACTGTTCCTTGCAGCCGAGGGAGAGGTCCTCTTTTGTCGGGCAATGATTGATCATTAAGGGCTGAGAGGTTAAGTGTAAGACCATTTAGGATAATACCTGATGGGCTAATCTTGCACCTGCCCACAGTCCCTGGGTTTTTATAAGATGGCTTGGCCCAGGGACCACTTAATGTAAGTGTTGGGCCCATAGGGTCCATGTGATGGGCTCAAGGGTACACTGAGTTTTTTTAGTGAATTCGGCAGGGCCTTGTAATAAAGGCTGGCTGAACCCATGTGACTGGTGTGTAGATCAATGCTTGGGTTCCACGCCATACAAAGAAGCCCAACTGGGCAGCAGATTGGAAACTAGTTAATCACTGAACACTAAATGGGTCAAAAGCCCATTTCGAGCGGGGCTAATATGATCACGCATCTATGCGGCGAATCTGAGATTAATGTTAGTAAAAGGATTGGACCTTTAACCTTATCCACTCTGGGAGACCAAATTCAAATCAGATTTGAATCTGGTAACCTCCTGATAAGATCAAGAGTAATCTAACTTAATCTACAGATAGGATTAAGACAATCCCCTATCCAAATACTGATTTGGATTGGGATAACTCTTAAGAGAAAAATATCTGATTTCGAACCAGGGTTTTTGTGCAAGGATACATCCTGCGAAAAGAGGTTAGATCTCATTCATACTCCAGAGAGAAGAGAAGCAGTTCAGCCATCTTTGTCCCTGGAATTCTCCTCCAGCCGCCGCCATTCCCTCTTGCATGATTTGATCTTCACAGCAAGAGGACGTCAAGAAATCAGTTCTTGACATCAGTCTTGTAAGAAAGACTGAAAAAGATTCG